>NC_089842.1:118131947-118434781 GCF_035609145.1 Eleutherodactylus coqui | reverse complement strand
GCTAGGACTTATTTTTGGGGCAGGGCTTATATTTCAAGCATCCCCTAAAATTCCAAAAAATCAGGGTAGGTCTTATTTTTGGGAAACCAGGGTATGTTGATGCATCATGTGATTGCCAGCACAGCACAAAGGAAGAGAAAGCACTGAGAAATCCAAACATCAAGATGGTTTCTGATAAATATCAGACAGGATGCAGCACTGCATGGAAGTGACTGCAATATAGATAGAAGTCTAAAGTGTGACAGGCAATCAGGTGAGGAAGGCATGAATGAATAAATGTGTTTTCATTGAAGTTGCTCTTTAAGTAACAACAACTCTGCAATTTAAAATAATTTAGCACCCAGAGGAAATCAGAAGAAAGGCAAAGATGAGGGTGGAGGCAAACAAATCACAAAACGACAAAGGTGATTATAACATCACGAAAAGCAGCCTGGGCTTCTCCACTGTGAAAAATCAGGAAAGTGTTATACAATAGTAATGACAAAAAGATCTGAACTGGGTACAGAACTTTATTATCTACTCCGAACTAGAATCATAGAATGGTAGAGTTGGAAGGGACCTCAAGGGCCATCGTGTCCAACACCCTGCTCAGTGCAGGAGTCACTAAATCATCCCAGACAGATGTCTGTCCAGCCTTTGTTTGAACACTTTCATTGAAGGAGAACTCACCACCTCCTGTGGTAACCTGTTCCACTCATTGATCACCCTCACTGTCAGAAAGTTTTTTCTAATATCTAATCTGTGCCTCCTACCTTTCAGTTTCATCCCATTGCTTCTAGTCTTTCCTTGTACAAATGAGAATAGGGCTGATCCCTCTGCAGTGTGACAGCCCTTCAGATATTTGTAGACAGCAACTAAGTGTCCTCTCAGCCTTCTTTTTTGCAAGCTAAACATTTCTAGATCCTTTAACATTTCCAGATCCTTCATAGGACATGATTCGCAGACCGCTCACCATCTTGGTAACTCTTCTCTAAAGTTGCTCCAGTTTGTCTCTGTCTTTTTTAAAGTGGGGTGCCCAGAACTGTACACAATATTCCAGATGAGGTCTAACCAAGGAAGAGTAGATGGGAATAATTACCTCACGTAATCTAGACTCTATGCTTCTCTTAATACATTCCAGAATTGTGTTTGCGTTTTTGGCTACTGCATCACATTGTTGACTCATGTTCAGTCTATGATCGATTAGTATACCAAAGTCTTTTTCACAAGTACTGCTCAATTCCTTCCATTTTGTATGTGCTTTCTTCATTTTTCTTGCCCAGATATAGGACTTTGCATTCCTCCTTGTTAAATACCATTCTGTTAGTCACCGCCCCCTGTTCAAGCTTTTCTAGATCTTTTTCAATACTCTCTTTCTGTTCCCTAGTGTTAGCTATCCCTCCTAGCTTTGTGTTGTCTGCAAATTTGATCAGTTTCCCATCAATTCCCTCCTCTAGATCATTTATAAAAATGTTGAACAACACTGGGCCTATGACAGAGCCTTGTGGTATCCCACTTGATGCATTCTGCCACTTGGATGTGCAGCCATTTATGACCACTCTTTGAGTATGATCACTCAGCCAGTTGTGAATCCATCTAACAGTTGCCTTGTCAATCCCATATTTGGTCATTTTTTCAATATATATGGTATGAGATACTTTGTCAAATGCTTTACTAAGGTCAAGATAAACTCTATCCATCACATTTTCCTGATCAGCCCAGTCGGTGATTCTGTCATAGAAGGAAATTAGATTAGTCTGACATGACTTGTTTGTTACAAACCCATGCTGGCTCTGGTTAATTACTCCATTTTCTTCCAAGTACTTACATACATGCTGTTTAATAATTTGTTCCAAGATCTTTCCCGGTATAGAAGTCACTATAGGTATCAATGTATAGTATAATCTTCACCACATGATAAATGCATCTGTGATCACTAACATAAAAAAGTTCTGTTATTACATGAACATTAGAACAAGTGATGTTATAGTGAGAGTTTGTATGACCAAGGATCAATGTTCACAGGAATCTATATTTTTGTACATAGGTGCAGTATAAGGCCTTAGTCAGACGGGCGTTTTTAGCCGCGATTTGCGCATGCGCATGCGTCCGGCGATTTTATAAAACCATTGCTTTGCAATGGTATCGGACACATGAGCGCTTTTTATGCGCTCGTCCGATAAATTATAGAACAGAAATCGCAGATCGCACCTATGTGCGATCTGCGATTCCTGTTCTCTTCTCTATATGCGCTCAATGGGGCCGGCGGCAGCAGCGCCGACCCCATTGAGAACATATAGAATACAAATCATTCTTCTCTGCCACAGCTGTAACAGCTGTGGCAGAGAAGAACGATGTTTGCCCATTGAATTCAATGGAGCCGGCAATACAACCGTCTCCATTGAAAGCAATGGGCTGCCGGCGAGCGCTGGATGAATTGTCGGCAAGGGCTTAAATATATAAGCCCTTCCCTGCAATTCATCCTAAAATGTGTTAAAATAAAAAAAAATTGTATACTCACCTTTCTGCTGCAGCCGGAGTTCTGCCACGGCCGCTGTCAGTTCTCCTGAACTGCTTCTCGGCACTATTCAGCCGGCGGGGCTTTAAAATCCCCGCCTGCTGAATGATCTGCCTCTGATTGGTCACAGCCTGACCAATCAGAGGCAGGTTTCACTCACACACCCATTCATGAATTCATGAATGGGTGAGTGACTGCTGCCTCTCATTGGCTCAGCGGGAGCTGCCCCTGATTGGTCCCGCTGAGCCAATGAGAGGCAGCAGTCACTCACCCATTCATGAATTCATGAATGGGTGTGTGAGTGAAACCTGCCTCTGATTGGTCAGGCTGTGACCAATCAGAGGCAACTCATTCAGCAGCCGGGGATTTTAAAGCCCCGCCGGCTGAATAGTGCCAAGAAGCAGTTCAGGAGAACTGACAGCGGCCGCGGCAGAACTCCGGCTGCAGCAGAAAGGTGAGTATACAAATTTTTTTTATTTTAACACATTTTAGGATGAATTGCAGGGAAGGGCTTATATATTTAAGCCCTTCCCGACAATTCATCCCGGGCTCGCCCGCAGCGCATTGCTTTCAATGGAGCCGCCTGTATTGCCGGCTCCATTGAATGCAATGCGCTGGACAGCTCCGGCCCGTTTCTAATGAAACGCGGCTAGGAGCAGATTTTCGGGCGTTTTTTCGGCCGATTTTTCGGCGCCGGTCACGCGATTTGCGCATGCGCATCCGTCATGCGATGCGCAAATTGCGCGAAAAAACGCCCGTGTGACTAAGGCCTAAGGGCTTTTTTTAATGCAAAAGTAAATAGGACTCAAACACATTCAAATTTTCATGCAATGTGTTTTTCACATTAAAAAGTTGTTTTGACTTTTGTATAATAAAAAAATGCAGCAAAATCCGGTGAAAAAAATGAGAAAAAGGCAAGTGTGCAGGAGCATTATGCTAGTGATATTCTTGTACATAGGAGGCACTATTATAGTAGTTATAATCTTGTATATAGGAGGCAGTATTATAGTAGTTATAAACTTGTACATAGGAGGCAGTATTATACTAGTTATATTCTTGTACATAGGGGACAGTATTATAGTAGTTATAGTCTTGTACATAGGGGACAGTATTATAGTAGTTATATTCTTGTACATAGAAGGTACTATTATACTAGAAATATTCATGTACATAGAAGGCAATATTATAGTAGTTATATTCTTGTACATAGGAGGCAGTATTATAGTAGTTATATTCTTGTACGTAGAAGACAGTATTATAGTAGTTATATTTTTGTACATAGGAGGCAGTTTTATAGTAGTTATATTCTTGTACATAGGAGGCAGTTTTATAGTAGTTATATTCTTATACATAGGGAGCAGTATTATAGTAGTTATATTCTTGTACATAGGAGGCACTATTATAGTAGTTATAATCTTGTATATAGGAGGCAGTATTATAGTAGTTATAAACTTGTACATAGGAGGCAGTATTATAGTAGTTATAAACTTGTACATAGGAGGCAGTATTATACTAGTTATATTCTTGTACATAGGGGGCAGTATTATAGTAGTTATATTCTTGTACATAGGGGACAGTATTATAGTAGTTATATTCTTGTACATAGGGGACAGTATTATAGTAGTTATACTTTTGTACATAGAAGGTAGTATTATACTAGAAATATTCATGTACATAGAAGGCAATATTATAGTAGTTATATTTTTGTACATAGGAGGCAGTTTTATAGTAGTTATATTCTTGTACATAGGAGGCAGTTTTATAGTAGTTATATTCTTGTACATAGGAGGCAGTTTTATAGCAGTTATATTCTTGTACACAGAAGGTAGTATTATACTCGTTATATTCTTGTACATAGGAGGCAATATTATAGTAGTTATAATCTTGTACATAGGAGGCAGTATTATATTACTTATATTCTTGTACATAGAAGACAGTATTATAGTAGTTATATTTTTGTACATAGGAGGCAGTTTTATAGTAGTTATATTCTTGTACATAGGAGGCAGTATTATAGTAGATATATTCTTGTACATAGAAGGCAGTATTATAGTAGTTATATTCTTGTACAAAGAAGGCAGTATTATAGCAGTTATATTCTTGTACATAGGGAGCAGTATTATAGTAGTTATATTCTTGTACATAGAGGTAGTATTATAGTAGTTATATTCTTGTATATAGGGGGCAGTAATATAGTAGTTATATTCTTGCACATAGGGCAGTATTATAGTAGTTATATTTTTGTACATAGGAGGCAGTTTTATAGTAGTTATATTCTTGTACATAGGAGGCAGTTTTATAGTAGTTATATTCTTGTACATAGGATGCAGTTTTATAGCAGTTATATTCTTGTACACTGAAGGTAGTATTATACTCGTTATATTCTTGTACATAGGAGGCAGTATTATAGCAGTTATATTCTTGTACATAGGGAGCAGTATTATAGTAGTTATATTCTTGTACATAGGGGGCAGTAATATAGTAGTTATATTCTTGCACATAGGGCAGTATTATAGTAGTTATATTTTTGTACATAGGAGCAGTATTATAGTAGTTATATTCTTGTACATAGGGGCAGTATTATAGTAGTTATATTCTTGTACAGAAGAGCAGTATTATAGTAGTTATAATCTTGTACATAGGAGGCAGTATTATAGTAGTTATATTATTTTACATAGGGAGCAGTATTATAGTAGTTATATTCTTGTACATAGGGAGCAGTATTATAGTAGTTATATTCTTGTACATAGAGGTAGTATTATAGTAGTTATATTCTTCTACATAGAGGTACTATTATAGTAGTTATATTCTTGTACATAGGAGCAGTAATATAGTAGTTATATTCTTGCACATAGGGGGCAGTAATATAGTAGTTATATTCTTGCACATAGGGCAGTATTATAGTAGTTATATTTTTGTACATAGGAGCAGTATTATAGTAGTTATATTTTTGTACATAGGGCAGTATTATAATAGTTATATTTTTGTACATAGCAGCAGTATTATAGTAGTTATATTCTTGTACATAGGGGCAGTATTATAGTAGTTATATTCTTGTACAGAGGAGCAGTATTATAGTAGTTATAATCTTGTACATAGGAGGCAGTATTATAGTAGTTATATTCTTGCACATAGGGCAGTATTATAGTAGTTATATTTTTGTACATAGGAGCAGTATTATAGTAGTTATAGTCTTGTACATAGAAGGTAGTATTACACTAGTTATATTCTTGTACATAGGAGGCAATATTACAGTAGTTATATTTTTGTACATAGAAGGTAGTATTATACTAGAAATATTCATGTACATAGAAGGCAATATTATAGTAGTTATATTCTTGTACATAGGAGGCAGTATTATAGCAGTTATATTCTTGTACGTAGAAGACAGTATTATAGTAGTTATATTTTTGTACATAGGAGGCAGTTTTATAGTAGTTATATTCTTGTACATTGGATGCAGTTTTATAGCAGTTATATTCTTGTACACAGAAGGTAGTATTATACTCGTTATATTCTTGTACATAGGAGGCAGTATTATAGCAGTTATATTCTTGTACATAGGGAGCAGTATTATAGTAGTTATATTCTTGTACATAGGGGGCAGTAATATAGTAGTTATATTCTTGCATATAGGGCAGTATTATAGTAGTTATATTTTTGTACATAGGAGCAGTATTATAGTAGTTATATTCTTGTACATTGGGCAGTATTATAGTAGTTATATTTTTGTACATAGGAGGCAGTATTATAGTAGTTATATTCTTGTACATAGGAGACAGTATTATAGTAGTTATATTCTTGTACATAGGAGGCGGTATTATAGTAGTTATATTTTTGTACATAGGAGGTAGTATTATAGTAGTTATATTTTTGTACATAGGAGCAGTATTATATTAGTTATATTGTTGTACATAGGGAGCAGTATTATAGTAGTTATATTTTTGTACATAGGGCAGTATTATAGTAGTTATATTTTTGTACATAGGAGCAGTATTATAGTAGTTTTATTCTAGTACATAGAAGGTACTATTATATTAGAAATATTCTTGTACATAGGAGTCAAGATTATAGTAGTTATAATCTTGTACATAGGAGGCAGTATTATATTAGTTATATTCTTGTACATAGAATACAGTATTATAGTAGTTGTATTTCTGTACATAGGAGGCAGTTTTATAGTAGTTATATTCTTGTACATAGGGAGCAGTATTATAGTAGTTATACTCTTGTATATAGGAGGTAGTATTATACTAGTTATATTCTTGTACATAGGGAGCAGTATTGTAGTTATATTCTTATACATAGGAGGCAGTATTATACTAGTTATATTCTTGTACATAGGGGGGCAGTATTATGGTAGTTATCTTCTTGTACATAGGAGGCAGTATTATACTAGTTATATTCTTGTACATAGGAGGCAGTATTATAGTAGTTATATTCTTGTACATAGAGTTAGTATCATAATAGGTGTCAAGCAAGTCATCATGTCACATGTAGTTGGTGGAGTCGTAGTAATTTCTATAATCAAGATGCGAGACAGAAGCGAGACGATACTTTAAATTTGAGTTGGCATGATTGAAAATAATAGAAAACTTATACTGTGGGCTAAGATAGCATGCAGGGGAAAGATGTCTTATATTTTTCTTTAACCCCTCTGCATCCACCATCTATATATATATACATATACATCCTACTTGTTGATGTACCATCCATACACAAGTGGTGAAACAGAATTCTTCACATGAACTTGGTCGCAACTTCCATGATAAAGTTTTTAGGAACCAGAACGATACCGTGAACTACAGAAGGAAAGTTGAAGCCTGAGAGCTTCATCTAAGAAGTATCGGAATAGGAAATAACCTCCGCATGTCATATTTCAATATCAAGGCGTCCAAGGTCAGTGGGTGATGTGTGTGGCGTTATCAAAATATTTCAAAGGAGCAGCATCAAACAGTTACTCCTTGCTCAGGATTGGTTTGCATTTCAAAGAAATGTACAGAACACGGGAGCCTTGTAATGTGCCCCAAACCATACAGTGAAGGCAACAAGTCTTTTCTATCAAGTCATAGTGAAACAGTCCACAAGCCACAAATAGTTCTTGAAGACAATATAAACATTCCTGTCAGATGCGGAAATAGTACGAAAAACAACTTTAATTTTCATAACAAGCAGAGAATGCTTCGTGTTAATTGGAAAAAGCTTAGCTGACACCCGGAACAGTTGATGGATCTGATGCAGAGGAGACCGGAACGTCACCTTAAAGGGAACCTGTCAGCCCCCCTACTGTTTTCAAGCTGTAGGCAGCATGGTATAGTGAAAGACAGACCGATTTCAGCAGTCTGTCACTTATTACGATCGGTTTAGTAGTTTTACAAATCTTTCTTTTGAAACTTTGCAGAGCTGGACTGGAGATGAGTCCAATGAATCTCATGCATGTTCATATATGCACACTGCCACCTTCTTCCTCCTCCCATCAGATGCTGATTGACAGGTCTCTCTCCATGCACAGTAATATGGAAAGACCTGTCAATCAGCATCTGGAGAGAGCAGGAGGGTTGGGGAAATATGCATATACGAATGGACATAAGCTTCATTGGACTGATCTCCAGTCCGGTCCTGCAAAGTTTCAAAAGTGACCAATAAGCCGGTCATTATAAATGACACACTCTGATCTCAGCGATCTATGTCACCATTCCATGTTACCCTGGGCAGGTTAGGGGACCTGACAGGTTCTCTTTAATCTGGTGTTTATCATGTATTATGCATCGGAACAATATTTAATCACCAGCATATTTAATCTGTTAAGTATTCTTCATATCAGTAGGTCTCCAATGGTTGTGATACCAAGACTCCCAATATGTTATATCTTATGGTAAACAGATGTCAAAGCAGTCAAATGAAAGCATTGATATAAAACTGTATATAAGAACACAGTCTAGTAACAAACTTGAAATAATGACTACATGGGATAATTGTGGGCTACATAAGTAAAGGATGCTGAATAACAGAAACTAATGACCCCCATTACAGCCCAGGGCAGTTGTCATCCAGCTTTACATAGACTGTGAATGGTAAATGCATCAGCAGTGGTATTCATTGTTACTGATTTCCTTCTCTAAGTGCCCTGCCTGTGTAAGCGCCACACTTCTAGCATTCTATTAATGAACCAGGAGGCTCGGGATGAGCAATGCTACAGGTCTTTCAAAAATATTCAATTCCAGACTCTCTCCCCAAACTAAATAGATAAATATGGAAAGGGATAACAATCCGGAACACCTGTCATATATGGCAGATCTACTACAGGAACATTGAGTTCACACATAGTCATGTATCAATTGAGTGAGGTCACTCGGCTTTCTCTACAGGGTGTAACAGCTAATTGCTTGTTCCAGGGAAGACAGACCCAAAGACGTCAATGAGGTCTGCATCTAGTGAATGGACTGTCTATGGGGAGCTGTGAGAAGCCAGCAATTATTTCCTCTGCACAGAATAGAAATCTCCTAATTTAGTTGGCTTTTTGGGATTAGCACCTGGACATGGTGTCCCAGGATGGAGAATGGGGGTGTAGGAGTAAGGGGGGCACATTCCACCAGCAGGACCCTTTATGGGAATCTTTCATGGACAGCCCTACACACAGTGCAGTCTGGAGAATGCAGGCTTGATAAGGCTGCAGATAACAGGTCACAGGGTAGGGGGTATAAATGGGAGAGGGGTTTGGTACAGGCTCCAGATCACTGGGGAAACAGAGAGAGGGAGTCACTTCCAGCCGCAGGGATATCATCAACCCTACAGAAAAGCCACCAGCTTATTCTATTACCTGCTCACAATGGAGATGAAGCTTTCTACCTTCTGCACCCTGCTCTGTGCCACCCTGCAGCTGCTCTCCTCCACAGCTCACCCCATAGCTGATCCAGACACTGACAGAGAACTCGACTCCTTCAAGGTAAGCATTAGATTGCAAGCTTTTCTGTACCAACTGCTCTATGCAAGTAATGGGGCTATAGGAAAACTAATATTGCTCTGACTTGTAGTCCTGCAACTTATAGCTATGGGTAATGAATGGCATTATGAGCAGGTTATACTGGATCTAGAGGAGCAATGCTTACGTCTAGGTAATATAGAGATATAGGTAAAGCATGGAATGCTGTGTCTTGTAGTTCTACACTGTATGAAGGAGCATTGCTTACTAATCTATAGGATCAGTTTAGACTTGGACTACGACAACTGCTTATGTATAGAAAATCAGAAATAGATGGCTAGAACACGGAATAGTTGAAAGGGTAGGACATGCTGAGAGTAGTAGTGCAACAACATGTAGAGGATGTATAGCACAGTGGTAAGCATTTTAATGATTCTCTGGTTCTATATTATCTATAGGAGCAATGCATATGCTTGGAGTAATCCATACAAGTTTCAATTATTTTGATTGCTGGGTGTTGTAGTTCCAGGTTATTGGATCAGTTGGTATGATGGCAACAATGCAATAGATTGTATGCGATGATGCTTTATATAAGAGAAGACTGTATGTGATATATGGGGGTGGGGGTCAAAGGTCATGAGGACAGTGACCCTACAGAGCATGATATATACAACATTATACACACAGGATGTCCTGGAGAGACTGGAGGAGAAACTGTCAGACATTGAAGATTTACAGCAATCAAATCCCAGTGTCCTGGGAACCAGATCAGAGGATCACGTACCGACAATAACCCAAGAAGAGGCTGGAGCCCAAATACCCGAGTCCAGAGGGGTCCCCAGCAAGTCCTTCTCCATTAACAACGCCTTCCTCAAAGGGCTGAGATCACTGCAGAGCCCCAAAATGATGAGGGGTTCAGGCTGCTTTGGGAGAAGGATTGACAGGATTGATTCCTTCAGTGGACTGGGCTGTAATGGTAAGAGGAGCTTTATATGGGTCTTTGTAGTCATTGGGGAGGTACAAGTCTCAAATATTGGAATATATAATAATCATATATATCTGTATAATGATTAGACTCATGCAGAGTCCTGTGTCTTTTGGGTGGTTCCTAGGGAAAACTACAACTTATAATAGGGCATTATAAAGTTTGTCGCAGCACAACAGCCGGAGAGTCACGGGTTGAAGTGTCATAGTGGTCTTAGGGACGCTATTACACAAGCGCTAGCAGCCGTCGCCAGCATCGCAATTTGCAGTTTATTACCAGGCTGCACCTAGACATGGCAAATATTAGCAAACACTGGTGTAGTAACACCCTGACAGTATATATACAGATGTAACACCGCTGATACAGACATGCGGTGATAGCGTTACCGGAATCTCCGTAACATTTCATTATATTATGAAGTCACTATGAATAGAGCCAGACAATAAACACAGCTCTGCTACATCTGCGCATGTTATTATAATAATGTCTACTATAGCACTATATTAAGGGGGGGACATAGTGGGCATAGTGCTAGTAATTACTTAGTACCCTATACCGTATTCCACAACAGCGTCCTCGTTACCCATAGCAACCAATCACGGACCAGCTCACATTCAGCGCTTTGACTGGTTGCTATGGTCAACGGGAACCATTTTCAGCTGTCAGACTTTTTGACACATAATTGCTGGCAGCTATATAAATAAACACAAATGGCTGCCGTCACCATGGTATTGTTTCCCATAGCAACCAATGTTTCTGACTACCTTTTATTGACTACTATGGACAAAAAAAGGCCTTTGAACCAATTCTGATACGTAGGGTCCTCCGAGTGGAGAGGCGTCCTCAGTAGTGCCCGCTAGTTCATTACATAGAATAATTCTTGTCTTTTCTCCCTGCAGGATCCAGAAGGTTTTGATACAATTGGAGTGTGGGAGAATCTTGCACTACTTGAGACCCTCCCAAGATGACTCACCGATACATTACTTTTCTATTTATGACGATTCTGTTCATATTTATTTATTTATAAGTATTTATTTCATATTTTATAATTGTAATTTCTAACACTTCATAGATCATAATAAATATATTACACACTTTCCTTCCGTCTCCATGAATTACCAAAAAAATCAGTTTGTTGGATAGTTGGGAAGAAGTTGCCTTAAAGGGGTTGTCCCGCGCCGAAACGGGTTTTTTTTTTTTTCAACCCCCCCCCCGGTCGGCGCGAGACAACCCCGATGCAGGGAGGTAAAGAAAGCTTACCGGAGCGCTTACCTTAATCCCCGCGCTCCGGTGACTTCAATACTTACCGCTGAAGATGGCCGCCGGGATCCTCTGTCTCCGTGGCCCGCAGCTCTTCTGTGCGGTCCATTGCCGATTCCAGCCTCCTGATTGGCTGGAATCGGCACGTGACGGGGCGGAGCTACACGGAGCCTGCATTCTGCACGAGCGGCTCCATAGAAGACTGCAGAAGACCCGGACTGCGCAAGCGCGGCTAATTTGGCCATCGGAGGGCGAAAATTAGTCGGCACCATGGAGACGAGGACGCCAGCAACGGAGCAGGTAAGTATAAAACTTTTTATAACTTCTGTATGGCTCATAATTAATGCACAATGTATATTACAAAGTGCATTATTATGGCCATACAGAAGTGTATAGACCCACTTGCTGCCGCGGGACAACCCCTTTAAGATGGCTGCAGACAGGAAGAACTAGCCCGATCTGACTTAGTAGTGGCAGGGGCCAACAATGGAGGGAGTCCTGGACCCGAAAGGACCCTCCGTTCCCCACTAGGAGACCACTATTCTAAATGCATCATAGGGGGCCCGGGTACATATTTTGCATGGGGACCCAGTGGATTCATCTTCCCTGTCTAGCTGCTGTACTGTTCTGAAACCGGGCAATAGAAGCGCACGCACACGCGTGTATTACAGGTCAGTGTTGCACAGAGCCGTACAAGACACGTCCATACAGAATCTGGGAGGAAAAACTGAGGAAATGTTTCATTGCATGCCACATTACAAATACGACACCTCTCAGAGGCGCTATATGGTGCCACATGGACAGGGTTGTCAACTGGACATTTTCTTTTTTCTGAACAGTTTTTCTGAAAATCATAGACAGACAACATTTTTATGGCCAAATCAGAAAACCATAATGCATAATAGCGATTAGAAGCGATAGGCGCCTATGGCTCAGAACAGTAATATGGACACTTTAGAAGAATTCATTGTAAAGTGTAAAACTACAAGAATTACAATCATATTAAGCTGAAGAAGCTCCATTAACTTCAAGAAAATCACGGGCGTATGAACCTTTTTTATGTAGACTGTAAAAAAAAAAAGTATTTTTATAGACTGTCTAGGAATTTAAGAACAATTGATAACCCTGAACATGGAGTGCCTATGAGTCTGGAAGGGTGGATTCACACCTGCACCCGGGGTACCAGTTTCCTGCTTCTCTTGGGGAGCAAGCAAGGGGAATATTGCTTCCGAATGGCTCTGCCTCAGGACGTAACCAAACAGTGCGAAACAGACCCCATTGATTATAATGGGGCTTGTTTGGTTTCCGCTCCGCTGCCTGGATTTTCGCTGGAAGAAAAAGCACTACATGCAGTACTTTTTCTTCCAGCATTTTGAGCTGGATCTGCTGCAGAACCTCCAATCAAAGACTCCAATGCAGACGTGAAACCGCCCTAATACAGTACAAAGCACATACTATATTTTCTTTCATAGGGGCAAGGATTCAGTCTTCTACTATAGTCTTGTATATATGAGTAAGTACCTTGGCCAAGGCACAGTGGTTTGCTGGCACATGCCCAGGTAGCCCCCCTCCAGCTACACCCCTGCTGTAGGGACTTCATGTGCTCTTTAGAGTGGTGCGCGCTGACGCTTTTGTTGTGTTCCTGGGCGCTAATTTTTCCTCTGCTAATTATAAGATATGAATCTAGTATTTATCAATAACATAAAAAATGTACCAAAATGGTCCAAAATGTGTTCCAACAGAGATTCTGTCACCATCTTTTTGCACTGGGGTGGGTGTGGCTAGTCTGCAGCTCATGAATATGCAGGACTAGTTTGAGGGTTGCTAATAAAATAGAGGTTTCTCCTAAACTACTGCACAGATACATACAATAGACATATCACTGTAATCAGTGTGATAGCCGCTACTTTATGGTGAAGATTGCAAAAAATGGTGACAGATTCCCTTTAAACATAATAATTATCATTAACACATTAGTGATAAAAAAAAATATGGTGGAAAATCAAGTTGTCTCTTCTGAAAAATGGTGCATTGTGCACGATATCCTCATTAATGTCACCTCGTTAGTTCTCTGTCGGCATACTGCTGGTCTGACCTTTGTTTAGCTCATTCATAACATAGGAAATGAAGTTGACATTTGCACAGTTCTCAAGTCTCAGTATTAAAGGGGACATATCCCCTTTTAAGGTATTCCTTCTATTTACAACCATTACTGGTGATGGCAGTCCTCAGATGACTGTTTTTCAAACTTTATTGACTTTTACAGTTAGTTTTCTAACTTGCAGCACCGCTGTTTTGTGTCAAATCTTTTCCATAGGCAAATGATGAACAGCACCCCTAAGGTCGTCAAATCACTTCCATAGAAACTTGTAGTCTGTGTTGCCTTAATAATGGCAAAATTTACAAAGCTCAATACAAGTTTTGGCCATACCACCAAAAAGAATCATAGCTATAATTTTAAGGCCGGTGTCACGCGGGCGTAAGCGCATTAATGTGTGCATTTGCGCCACATATTTGTGAAATGGGTGTTGCATATTTGCCCACTCATGTCTGTGTTTTACTATACTTCTTACTCGCAAAAATCGTGCGTATTAGCGTGAACAAAAAAAACATGCAACCATGATCCCATTCATTGAAATGGGCAATTAGTGTAATTTTGCATAAAACATGTGAGCTCAAAATACTCTAATGTGAACGATCTCATTGAAATCAATGGGTTCTATTTACTGAGTTTTACGTGCGCATATCTTTCATGCGTTATACGATACGCAAATCCGTGCAAGTGAATCTGGCCAAAGGCTGGTTTCACACACAGCAGAAGATATCCTCTCTCTCTCCCCCCCCCCCCCCCACTCCCAGCTGCAACCCCCCACTCACCCACGGCGCCCCCCAAATCTTTTCGCCCAAGTACGGAAGTACTCGAAAATCGTGGCGCTCGGGCGAAAAAGGGGCGTGGCCGAGTAGGTTCGCTCATCTCTACTAGGGATATAAAATGTCCCCTTGAATTGTTTCAAACTGAACTGCTTCCAGCACATTGTCTCCATACTAAGTCCCCGTAGTACATGCTAAGCACAGTGGCGCCAATCTTGAACTCATTAAACTCAGCAGAGTTCTACCTACAGTCTTACAAAACTGCCCATCATCTTGTTCGGGTCATGTAGCAGCACCTATAAAATAGTTCCAAACACACAGTAGTGGCAATGGAGTCGATATTGCTCCAACATTGCCCATACAAATGTGCCAGGCAGAGCAGTGTGTATACAAATGCCCCAGCCTCAATGTATATACTGTATACTACAGCACATATCTCCTCTCCTCTAACAGCAACGTATATGTGAGCAGCTAACCAGCAGCCACTTATACAGTAAATTACTATGGCTTCTCCAGTTGGGCAAAGACTCCAGAACTGACACATTAAAATCTAGAAATAGCCGAGGTTGGGTAGTCAGGAGTTGCACAACAGAAGTCACCGGCTACATTTAGCCGCACTGAGTAAATACAATAACTGGCTTGATTACTAAGCAAATTCCAACATATGGAAATGTACATGTGATTTGAAGGTCTCTCTACCACCATATAATTGTCATAGTCAGGGAAGATTAGGGTTGCAATGGCCCATGGACTGTATGAAGATTGTGGGCCCCCACCAGGATAACATGAACAGTGCCAGACAGACCCCACTGACTATAATGGGGTCCAGCCGTCTGCTTTCTCGCCACCTGCTGTTCTACTGGAGAAAACAGCACAGCATACGCCGCAATTTTGTCTATGATTCTGTACCAGATCAGTCTGTATTACGGACCGAAATAGCCCACTAAAGTCAATGGGATCATGTAAATGTATAGTGAATATGCATGATGCATGTGCATTCACTTCGTATTTCATATCTCTTGCTCTGCTGTCCCCACTGTCCTGGTGTTCCACACACACAGCTGGTTGGCAAACTGGCGCCCTGCGTGCCAACGACATACTCAGAGCACAGTAGGCCATTTTCCACGTGCCTGACGTGACCTGCTGCTGAGCAAGGTAATGGCGCTGTGGGGCAGGGCGGGCGCAAATATAATAGGGTCAATAGCGCTGTATTAGCTGATACTAATGGTGGTCAACAGATTGTAATAGTGGCATATAAGGTGGCTCCGAGCCCAGGGCGGTCGCCCCTACCACCCCATTTTAATGCATCACTGGTACTGCACCCTTATTATAAACTATGTATGTTTTAGACCAGTGGAACCCAACCAGTGGCTCAGGACCCTTTGCTGTGTGGCTTGCCATGGGAGTCCTGAGTTTTATCCATATGCAGACATATGCTAACCACCAAAAAGGGATAATACAGATGGCATAATACTTTTTTCACATGTATTCTGCATGGTCTACATGGCAGCTTTCGGCGCAACACGTGTCACGTGGCCAAGGATTGCACTGCAGCCCTACTCCATTGCATGTGAAGGCATCTAAATGTGGTTATCAAGTTTGGATTTCTTGTACTTGCGACATAGCAAGACCATGATGCAATCTTTTGATGCATGACAAGTGTTGCACCCAGAAATGCCAAGTAGCCCTAGCCTAAAAATTGCTCTCCATCGGTGAGTTGAATGTGGCTCCCAACCATCACTCAAAGATGAATGCGGCTCAGGAGGTATAAAAGTTTGGGGGCCCTATGCTTCAGCAATGATTTTAGGTTTTGGTGGAATTTATCCCCTCTTTATAACCCAGCAGCTCTATTTATGGTCATCTGCTACTATAACTCGCCAATAAACATGTGATGTGCAGATGTCCTGGTACAAAAATAGTATTATAAGTTTGGTAGAAGCCGGATCACATTGTCCTCATTCCATAGGCATATGCACACTGGGTATTGGTCAAAAGGTTGAATTCTCTGATTTTCCATGAGACATATCCAAATAATTCAGGTATGGAGAGGTGAGAAGCCTCTTATGGCAGGAATTTCAGGCTGTCAGCAGTCAAAGGGTCAAGTGGGCAAGTTGGCTCTTCGGAAGGCTCGCTGCAATGGAAAGGAAAGGATAACTTTAAAAGGGAATCTTCTACTGGCCTGAAAACAGCCTCTTTATCTTTCGGAAGTGATAGAATGTGGATGAGTTCATGCCTGGGACAAACTCGTGTCAGCCTAGCACATATATAACCAGTCAGTGTTGTGGCTCTTGGACAGACGGGACGGTAGACAACCATACCAACAGACCGGGAAAGAAGAGACTGGCTTCTTATAGAATTAATCCAACAGTGGCCATGGCAACCTCAATCATTGGGTACTTTACTTGCCTCCTGCTTTTTCTGGCATTGACCAAGGTCCATGGAAGTCCAGTGTACAGCTCCATGATATCATCAGACTTGTCTGATCTAAAGGTAAGACAGAAACAAAATATACTCAGATACGTTATAATGTCTCGAATAGAGAATTTACATATGTAGCAGAGTTGAGCTTGCCAATGAAGTTTATCCTGGGCTTTTTATGGGGACACAATTGGTGTCTGAGGGAGCCCCTTTACTACATCATTTAAAAATGACTCACATAGAATAAATTGGGGTGGGGGGCGGGGGGGGGGGGGGGGGGGGGGTAGATGCCTTCGTAAAAAAAATAGTAAAAACTAGAAACCCCTTTAACGGACTGCAAGATTACTCTTCATTGAAGGGATTAGTAGTAATAGAGCTCAAGATCTGAGATTTAGCCTGGTGTGAAGTGTTCACATAATACAGTAATCTGCAGGTTTTGTGAAACTATAGCTCCCATCAAACCCTAATAGCTGGAGGTCATGAAGGAAGTCCAGGGTTGCAGGGATTACAGGTAATACAGTACTTGTTTGAAACCGCTATTGTAATATTAATGCTGAATTTCCATGTGGCAAATTTACTGCAGAAATATCTGCAACTGAAAATCTATGCGATACATCTGGATGGAGTTGTTTGGTGGAAGGAAGATGGATTTCTGCAAGACCAAGTCATATGAAGGGGGCAGTCTTCGAAATTTCTGCAACAAATTTGCTGCATATGGAAACTGGTTTTGTGGGATTTATGCTAAGGACTGCAAATGCCTCCTTTTACGCCTTGCATTAATTTTAATGGAGGGCACAGCCTGAGGGAAACCAGATGTAACGATCCTCAACTCCATTCACTTACCTGATCGTGTCTGTGTACAAGCACAGGAGCGATCATCACTAGGAAATTCTATCGGGCATCTGAGCCCAACAGGTCATCCCGTGTAAGAGAGCTCTAACTCAACCATAGCAGAGGGCCACTACAGTGAGCAGCTCTCACATCTGCATTACATAAACCCCTATTGATTTCAATATGTGCTTTATAACACTTCAAACTACAAGGGAAATTAGTATTTAGCCTGAGATATCTGCAGGACCTAATTAATGAAAAGGGGTTGCCCAAAGTGATCAATCCCTTTAGTTCCCTATAGTTCAATCATCTGTTTCACCTCATTATATTGGATACACTGTAAGTGGTATAATGTGAAGCTGAATCTGGAGCTACTTTAAGCCTTATATTGAGACATTGCACTATTGGCAATTGCCTATGATATATCTATTGCAAGCATCGCTTCTGCTAATAGTCGAGGCGATACAGAAGGATCCAGCAGTCCACGTTACACCAGACTCATTGCTACTGGGAGGCTGCAGTGAAATTGTAATTCCACTAGTAGATATACCATAGTAAGTCACTCAAGATGCAATTCCCTAACGTAAAGTAGCTAAACTAAAGCTTCTTTGTTGGATCCAAGGTATTTTCTAATTTATGAATGTACTGGGAAGTAGTTTTAGAAACTCCTTAAAGTGACAGCTTCGTTAATATCATTCCTACAGACAAAGGTTATAGAATGTATTGCATTGAAACTACATTGCAGATGTTGATGTTCTCTGTAGGGTCTTCTGGAACGCTTAGAAGATAAACTTCCTGTAGAAGAAGCAGAGGTTCCAGCTCAAGACATATATATGGGAAACTATGATTCATCCGATTTGCTTCAGTCTTCTAACTCAGCTCCATCCTGGCCTGCAGAAGCTGCCCGCCTTCCCGCAGACATGGGCTATAATAAAGGGTCCTGGGCCCAACCTGATAAAATCTCTCCACTGAAGAACAAGCTGCGAGAGCTTTTGAATGCCCCCCGGAGCATGAGGCGGTCTTCAGACTGTTTTGGGACTCGAATTGACAGAATTGGGGCTCAGAGTAACCTGGGATGTGGCCGCCGGGTAAGGATCAGGCAATTTCTTTAAAAGATACTCAGAATATGTCCTCATGTATGGAAGTGCGGCTAAGAGGGTTAAGAACCTTTCACACTTGCAGAAAATGTCTGCAAGATGCACCTAAAGATGCAGCTTAAGCTGCTGCTGTGGATTTCTGTTCCCTAACCTGTGTATACATGTGGATTTTGGCAAAGAGTGTCTTTAGGTGCATCCTGCAGAAATACTGCATGCATGTGAAAGGTCCCTTAGTTCTCCTTTATAATGTCCCCAATGATCTGACAATAAAGCAGTGAAGAAAGGTCAAGATCTAGAGTAAGAGTCAATGGAGAGGGTGTAATGAAAAGTTCTGCAACTCCTTATCATTTTTATGTTACCTTTGATGCATGTGATGAGCCTTATATTCTATAATGGGGCAGTGTGCTGTCCATGGAATACACAGACAGTACACAGAGCCCACAAATACTGTTGTATACTTTTGGCCATATACCTACCCTCCTCAATGTTCCCCTACTGCCCACTGTCAAAGTCGTCACTGCATGCAACCAACTAGTACTCTCATTCTATGCATATGCAGTGGCTGTGAAAGTGGACAGCGGGGAACACCGAGGAGGGCAAATATTATATTCACATACCGGGATTTAGCATTTCAGCTCCTATGATTCCATAAGTTCAGTTTATGGGGCTCATTAGCGGCTGACAGATTCCCGGTAACTTGCACTGATGCATTGTAACAAACCATTAGGACTGAAAATATATTTGTACTACTGATGCATTTAGTTCACGGAGGATTGTGTAGTCTGGATACAGCTGTAACAAAACCTCAGCTGTGAGAAGTACTAGGTGTGTTTTTTAGTCTCTAGCTGTAAATAAGATTCAAATTCATTGAACGTAAGCAAAAGATTCTGATATGCTTTCCCTGCTTGCTGTAACACTATCACAGTAACTATATGCAGCTGCCACTAGGGGGCGCTCTCCCTAGTGGTGGCAACAGAGACAGAATGATATGTTTTATCAAGGTAAAAAAAAATCAGAGCTTCCCTGTTCAGATATATGAGTCAGCATTGAATTGTGGTCCTGGAAATGGTACCTAATCCTTTAAGGTACCAAACCAGGATGTTTTGGTAGTAAAGGACCAGATACTTTTTAGGGATTTTACTCATGTGGTGGTTTTGCTGCCCTATTTTTTCCCCTTTGACCTACAAAAAATATTTTTGCTGCGTTTTTTCCCCAATGACATATAGGGATATTTTTTATACAATTTTTCAATGACTTTTTTTTCCATGTTTTTTTATTAGGGGTAAAAAGCAAAATTTGTTTTAAATTTATAGTTTATTTTTAAAATTTGTATATTTACACTAAAATAAAGTACCGGAATGGGTTCCTCATTTTGTTTTGGACGTTTTGATATATAATTTGCATAGATATGGACTATAGGGCACATATGGAAATGGTTTAGGTTGGTGTCAGCGGTGGGCCGCCCTCTATTTTATGTATATATTTTTATTTTATTATGTAATTATTTTTTTTACTTATTTTTGCAACTATTTTTTTTTTAACATCTGTAACCCCCATGACATCATATAACACCTCTGTGGGTCGTTCACATTGTCTTTTTGTTTTCATTTCACACTTTCCCACTGTAGCTTGGGCATCCATAGGAACCACAGTTATAGGGGAAACCATCCCCCTGTAGTAACAATAATCACAAAGGGAGTTGATCAGGGTCTGCTAGGACCCTGCAACTCTGC
The DNA here is from genome assembly GCF_035609145.1 of Eleutherodactylus coqui. Classification (NCBI taxonomy): domain Eukaryota; kingdom Metazoa; phylum Chordata; class Amphibia; order Anura; family Eleutherodactylidae; genus Eleutherodactylus; species Eleutherodactylus coqui. The sequence goes on along the minus strand of NC_089842.1, from coordinate 118,414,167 downwards.
AGTGACTGGGACTACCTGGCGGTCACGTGATCATCGGGTCAAATAACGGAAGTAACACTCCTGCTTTCTCTCTTTAGAACATAGCACTATGTAACCCAGAAAGGAGAAGGCAGAAGCAGTTAAAAAACGCTTCTCCCTTCTCCTCTGGATCCTTGGCTGTATCCGACAGCTGAGGACCTGACCTGCTCATGCTTGATTGCAGGAATAGGAGCTTTAATTATGCACCATACTATTGATATAGTCCAGGATTAAAGCCGAGGATCAAGCTCCATAAATATACAGCACTTGATCCTTAAAGGATTAATACAGTAGTCTGAAAACTCTGGTTCTCCAACTGCTTTTAAACTACAACTCCCAGCATGCCCTAACAATGGCCTGCTGTCAGGGCATGCAAGGAGTTGCAGTATCACAGCAGGTTCAAAGCTACAGGTTACTGATTGCTTTCCACCTTTCATACCTTAGCGTAGTCAGGTCCTACAGTACCTAGAAGTTGCTATTCCCTGATAAGTATCCTATTTCTAGAATGTTTAATACTGAAAGCAACATTGTGTAAACAGAACAGTCACTCATAGAATAATAAATATCCTGCATTGTAATAGCATCTATGTGCAACATGAAGATGTCACAACCAGCGAGAATTAAATCAGTAACCCTAAAGAAAAATGTCGGATACAAAAGTAGCCCCGTCCTGCCTGGAACGGACCCCGCTTTCTTGCTCAGAAGCCATGATGTGTTCCATTGCTTACCAGTTAAAAGTATCTGCTTCATGTGTCGATAGAACATAACATCATCTTCTTCTTCTTCTTTTTACAGTTTTCAAGGGAAAGTCAAGTACAAGAATAAAAGAGGATTGGAGATGCCCGCAGGAGGTCCTGCCCAACAGTTTAAAGGGGCACTCACCCTAAAATAAAAATAATCCCCATCTGTCAAGTTCTTAAAAAAAATCAATTCCATTGTTTCATAGTTATAGTAAGAAAACTGGTTAATAAATACGGACATCCACCTTTTCTAAAATCCCAAATGATATATTTACCAACTTGTGAAGAAATATGGGGGACAGTGGGACTAAAACTGTGCAAACTACCAGATTTAGCCATGAGCCATTTACACAATTAGAAAAACATGGTTGCTTTCCTCCAGAAACAGCCCCACACCTGTCCACCAGGGGTACGTGGCATTGTATCTCAGTCCCATTCAATTCTTGCAAGCTGGGCTGCAATACTTGAAACCACCTGTGGGGCAGATGTGGCACTGTTGTTAGAAATAAGCAGCTATATTTTAGCTTTCAAGGGAGGGGGATCAGATGATTAAAGCAGACCCTTTGCTCAGAAACAGCACCACTAAGGTCCATAGATTGTGTCTGGTATTGCAGTTCAGCTCCATTCAAGTACCAGTACAGACCAGAGACAAGAGTGCTGCCGTTTATGGAAACAAAAAGGAAATATTTCTTTTTTAATCTCAATCAGCTTCTTTAAAGAATCTGGGTTAGTCTACATTTACACAAGCGCGAGTTGTGTGCGTTGCGAGACACACAAAACTTGCACAAACATGAACTCCCGGCGGATATACGGCGTCCCTCTCTGCAGGGGGAGGAGGCTGGAAAAGTTGGGAGTAGTGCACTGAGCTCCCGCCCCCTCTCCACTATTTGCAATGGGAGTGGCGGGATGGGGGCGGAGCTAAGTCCCAGAACTTAGCTCTGCTCCATCCCGCCCCTCCCATTGCAAATAGTGCCGAGGGGCGGAGAGGGGGCGGGAGTTCAGAGCACTGCTCCCGGCTCTTCCAGCCTCTTCCCCCTGCAGAGAGGGACACCATACATGGGCCGGCGTGAATACCCGACCGATATATGGTCGTCTGAAGCCATCAGAAAAGAACCCACAGTTTTCAGTGGGTTCATTTACATGAATGGTTTTTCGCTTGCACCGATATCACAAAATTGCAACCTGGCCTATTTTTGGGTGGCTCTGTTCAAAAATTCCCTATTATTTCCTATGGGAGCCCAAAAAAATTAGATTTTCATGCGAGCGCGTTCTTTTCTATTTTTACTATTTGAACATGTGATTTTCACATGAACGAAAATCACATGTACCACAATGTGCAACGTTTTTCTCACCAAACGCATCGCATTTAGGTGTAAAATCGCAGGTTTGCGGGGATGATATTGGTCCAATTCTATTGGACTGATATCTCGCTCGCCCGTATAAATACACTGTCTACATCTGTAGGCGCTGCTGTGGCGGCCATAGTGATTGCCTCCACCTTTCCCCGATAATGAATAAAATGAAATATTTACTGGAAAGCTTTTAATTTGGGGGAAAACCCCCTTTACGGTTGACCCCTAGTACTTGGCGCCACAGCGCACTCAGCACAACTTTCCTATTTAAATAATGTACAAAAATCTATTTATTGTTCTAGCTTGTAAGAGTGTAGCCTGATCACTGGGGGCACCGAGCGATTCTGCTAACGAGAAGATTAGTGCTGCGGACCCACTCACCTTGTATGGAATACAGATGCGTTTTTACAACCCTCGCGGCGTCGGCTCTGCAGCTGTTGTCATTATCTCTGTACCCCAGATACATCCTGAAATGATGTAGTGTTGGCTCACACCGGCATCTCCATCTAAACACACAAGTTTAATGAGTTCTCATCTCTACATGAAGCCACCAAGAGGGGGCGTTCTTCAGGATTCTTGCAAGGCATCTGTTGGTCCTCCCAGGGACTTGTCAGGCTCTTTAATCTCAGCAGGCACTTGCAGCATTGAAGTCCTAAGGAAAGTAACATCAGTCGCTGTATTGATGTGTGGCTGGAAGAAGATTAGTGCGTCTACTGCACAGAAGATGCAAAAACTTGCCCAGAGCTTCAGAAAAATGGTGGAGTGACGGGGGAGTGTCAGGTCACCGCGTTGTTGGGTGTTGTAGAAATAAAGCTTGGTCAGTATATAGAAGAATGAAAAGATCTGCAACTTTTTTCTAAACTTCATTTGAAGTTCCCTCTTGTTGTCGGTATATAAATGAGCATGTTCCCATCTACTGAAGCTAATAAGCAGTCCTGTACACACAGCTAGGGGTCTTGTACGTATGTGCATGGATTAGTGCAGCGGTTCCCAAGCTCCAGTCCTCATGCACCCCCCAACAGGTCATGTTTTCCCAATCAGGGGTTAAATGCTGCACAACAGTAGTCAATAAAGTCTGCACCAAGTATTGCGGGTTTGAGGCAGACTTTTGCGTATTTTGACTTTGTGCCTTATGGGGAAATGCTGCAGATTTTGCTGTAGAATTTTCACCCCATGTGAGCCCAGCCTCAGGGTGTGTTTACATGCAGCAGAAAATTCTACAGCAAAATCCACAGTATTTCCGCATAACAGAGGGTGATGGAATAAAATCCGTACAGTGCCACCTATTGTAAGGCAGCATTCCTTCGAGCCAAAGTCAGACTTTTTATACAAGCCTTGTAACAATGACTGGGAATTAAAAGCCAAGCCAGACTCCATGCGCAGACAGCTGTTTCAGGGTTTTTGCCCTTCATCAATGTACTGTAGGAGTCTTGCTTTGCTAGTAAGAAGCCTGGGATGGTGGGTCAGAAACGCTATCTTTTCTCCTTAGGGAGAGCACCTAGATGGTGAGTGAGGAGACTCAAATGGCAATGCACGCTCCTCTGGGTAATATGCAAATAAGGGAGATGGGCTAAAACCTCTACATTGCCACCTATTGGATGGCAGCATTCCTTCAAGCCAAAGTCAGACTTTTTAAACAGGCCTTGTAACAATGACTGGGACTTAAATGGAGTCTGGCTTTGCTTTTAACCCTTTCCAATCCAAGTTGTATCCTGGTTTTCCTAGGGGGCTTACTCTTTTTCTGCCATTATACAACGGCGCTATATGCTGGCTAAAGCCAGTACTGAATGAGGTGACGTTGGATAGGCTCCGACCGCAAAGAGGCTTCTAACATCAGGGCTGTACAGCCTTATATCATTCATAATGTCTTCAGAGGTCAGACAGTGGATTGGAAAGGGGTAATTCCCAGTCATTGTTACAAGGCTTGTATAAAAAGTCTGACTTTGGCTTGAAGGAATGCTGCCTTCCAATAGGTGGCACTGTAGAGGTTTTATTTCATCTCCCTTATTTGCATATTACCCAGAGGAGCATGCATGGCCATTTGAGTCTCCTCACTCACCGTCTAGGTGCTCTCCCTAAGGAGAAAAGATAGTGCTTCTGAACACAGAGTCAAAATACCGCACCATCAGTATGGGTTTTGGCTCGAAAAGATACTGCATTCTTCTGGAGAAGAGTCTAGAAATTCCCAATCATTAGTACAAGGTTTGTTAAAAAGTCTGACATTGACTAGACTACCACTAGGTGCCACTATAGAGGTAATATTCCATCTATACATGAGCTATAGAGGTGTAACTTGAAGCTGCCAATCCCTGCTGCCAAATCTGTAATAGTCCCCCAACAGTTGTAGTGATGCCAAGTTTTTGGTTCCAGGGTTCACTGCATGAGATAAATAATTCATTTCAATGGGACCACCGGAGATAGACAAACAGTGAAGTCAATCACTGGTGGTTCCAATGAAGTGAACGGAGCATCGTAAAATTTGTAATCATTGCCTTTAACCCCTTAAGGATGTAACCCTTTTTTTTATTAATTTTTGTTTTTTTCCTCGTCACTTAAAAAAAAAAATCTTAACTTTTAATTTCTCTATCCAGGTCGCTGTCTGAGGACTTGGCTTTGTGGGACAAGTTGTATTTCTAAATAGTACTATTTAATGTACCATATAATGTACTGAAAAATAGTGGAGTGAAATGGAGAAAAAAATTCTGCCATCTTTGGGAGGGGGTGGAGTTGTTGTTTTTACGGTGTACACTGCAGCAAATGTGATACAATAACTTTATTCTATGGGTCAGTATGATTACTTCTGTACCAAACTTACACAGATATTTTTTACTGTACTACTTCCAAAAAAATTAAATATCTCTGGAAAAAAAAAATTCTGCTTCCATCTTCTGACAGCTGTAACTCTTATTTTTCTGTTGGCCTGTAGTTGCTATTGCTACCATGGTGGAGGACATCTGACTTTTTGATCACTTATTACATTTTTGCAGATGGGAGAGACCAAAAAAAAGTGGAATTCCGGCGTTGTGTATTTTTTTTTGACGATGTTCACCGTGCGGGATAAATAATGCATTACTTTGATATATCAGACTTATGGACGCAGCCTTATCCAATATGCTTTTGCTTTTTATTAGTAGTATGAGAAAGGGTTTTTTTTTTTTAACTTTTATTACGTTTTGTTTTAATAAAACTTTTTTGAACTGATCTTTACATCTTTTTTTTAAACTTGCGATGGTTTGATCGCTCCTGCAGTATAACACAATACCACAGCACTACATTATACTGCGATCTGACAGACAGTCCATCAGGCCACATCACAGGAATGGCTTGATAGGCAATCTGCAATAGCAGCTCCGGGGGCTTTCAGAAGGTCCCTGCTGCCACGGCAGCCAAAACGACACCCCAAACTCCAAATAGGACATTTAAACCATTAACAGCGGGTCAGTGGCTGAGAGAAACAGCGGGCACTTGCATTGTATGGGTTCCCGATCCCCATCGATAAAGTAATGTCATGGAAGGTCGAGTTTTTTAAACACCTAACGCTCCAGGATGTAGCGTTATTAAGGGTTTCTAATATAAAAAACAGCTTTCGGGTGAAGTCACACGAACGTATATCGGCTCGGTTTTTACGCCAAGCCGATATACATTGTTCTCCTCTGCAAGGGGGGGGGGGGGGGGGAGGATGGAAGAGCCAGGAGCAGGAACTGAGCTCCCGCCCCCCTCTCTGCCTCCTCTCCACCTCTCTGCACTATTTGCAATTGGGAGAGGTGGGACAGGGGCGGGGCTAATTCTCAGAACTTAGCCCAACCCCGCCTCTTCCCATTGCAAATAGTGCAGAGGGGCGGAGAGGGGGGCAGGAGCTCAGTTCCTTCTCCTGGCTCTTCCATCCTCCCCCCCCCCTGCACACGAGGACAATGTATATCGGCTCGGCGTAAAAACCGAGCCGATATACGTTCGTGTGACTTCACCCTAAAGCTCATTTTTTGCTTCCATGTCCCCCATGGTGCAGCTACTAATCTGTCCAGCTGTGGGCAAGTTCTGGTCAGTATCAGTCTCTTTTCCCTTCTGGAAGCCAACCATATTCTTCTTAGTTTCCATATACAATGGGCCAGGTTACTATTTGTACTGGCCATCGTGAAAAGAGGATCAACATGTAGAGACTCGGCTGTCGGAAAATGACTGACCATGTGCATCTTCCAGCACTCGGCACAATAGGTGGACACACGTTGCTATACACTCTGAACACCAGGTGGTGCCATACTACATAAATGTTATAACTCTTCACTAGGTAGTTTTTTGTTTTCCTTCCCTCCCCCGAGTGTCTAAATTTATAATCTATCACTGGCAGATTGTATTATCAGCAGTTTTGGCAGCTACCTTCGGCTCCTGAAGGGCCTATATAGCTAGCCAAAGCACCGAAAATTTAATGCACACTGCAGTTTTAGTGCAGAAAAAAGCAAAGCAAAACTGCATTTCGCAGTGATTCCTGAAGCAACCATGTGCAGGACCCCTTCCTGTACAAAAAAAAAGTCACATGACCTTTAGGTGCAGAGCCTGGAGAAAGAGCAGAGCTGCAAACTCCGTGGTCTGTATTTAGGGGTTTTTGTCTAGAGGTTCGAGTCTGAATTAGTTGGAGTGGTTTGGTGTCAGTATTTGTATAGGTGGGATCTCTGATAGATCTCAGACCATACCCCTGAACTATGTTAAATTTTGGGTCTAATGTTTTGAATGCGCTTTAGGCCGGTCTCACACACCGCATACTTGTTGCAGAATTTTACCACACCACCGGTCAATGGACAGTGCAACATTAGTGAATAGGGTTTTAGCCAACAGTGAAATAATTCCACTGCAGATGCGAGTTATGATGCAGATTTTCAAATCTGGAGTGTGCTCTGTGTGTTGTGCAAAATTTACTGATGCATTCATTCATTTCAATGTAATGAGGGAAACCCGAGGCTAAATCCAAGCTTTCCAAAATACAACAGGTTCTCCTTACACACTCATTTGCTGCTGTTTGCATCCTTTCTCATGTCTGTAAGGCCCCCTGCACACGCGTGGAAAACAAATCGCGGCATGCTCTATTTCGGTGCGGGTCTTGCAGAGGCCTGCACAGAAATATCAGCAGTGACGGGCCAGCTCCACTCTGAGCATGCGCCGGCTGGCCGTCACCTGGCACATAGCGGAGACAGAAGACGTCGGGAGTGGGTGAGCCGCAGGCCTCTGCAGGGACATGGGTCTGCATTCCGCTGCAATCCGACTCGGACGTCTGCAGGTGGCCTAATTTCTGATTTTCAGGTGGTCGTCTTTATTTCTTGTTCCTTTGTTTGCAATCGATTTTCGTCCAAGAGACAAGTTGCAAGCGTAGTATTCTGCCAGTAGTACACTGTCCTGCACTTGCTTGCCCCGATTTTCATGTTGCGTGGCACATTCTGTGGTACAATCTACAGGGGAACAGCGTCTTACTCAGTCTTTGGCTCTCCCCGGAGGAGTCAGGTCTTCTGGCCAAATTGTGAGTAAACCCAATATACACACACGCAGACTCCCAGTAGAGGCAGAGATTCTAGAGATCGTTATAACAATGTCTGCAGATTTGTCAGCATGCAGCCTCTGGGAAGATAGCAATGGGGTGGGGGAAAGCTAAGGAAACATCCCTATGTCCTTGTTACTACTGATGCTCGGTACCTAATGACAGAGAATGGATGGCAGAGAGGCTGGAAGGGAGACCCCCCTAGTAGCAGCCACTTTAAAAATTATTCCCAGTAGTAAAGTAACAACATTTTTAATGTCAGTGTATTACAGAAATTATGAGCCAAGGGGTCACACCAGCATAAATTAATTGTGTAGTACGCACGCATAATAGCGGTGAGTGCAGTCAATTAAAGTACATTAATCCTTTCACACTTCAGTATATTCAATGCATATAATACATGCATGGGGGGGGGGGGGGACACGACACACACAGCATGTGTTCTATTGTACCGCGCGTTATACACGCTAGAGCCCTATTGTGCTCTATGGGTGCATATAAAACACTATATATACACAAGTTGAAAAAAAATATATAAAAGAAACCAGGAAGTCAGTGCATGACAGCATGCATGAGATACGCTGTTATGCGCAGGCATATACAATCACAAGCGCAGTGATACACAACTCCACATGCCGGTACAATGCTGCCTTTTTTACACCGTGTTTTACCATATGGTCATGTGAGCCCGGCCTTATACAAGCTAATAGATGAGCAGTAGTTGTCTGTAAAGTTAGTGCCCCTTTAAAGACTCATGGGGACACCGATGGTCTCACATATTGAGCTCAATCCCAGTCTGTCTGTATGCAGGTTTTCTGCTTCTTAGATGGAAACCTACAGCAGAACCAGCGCCAGAGATAAAAAGGTTATGTGCAGAGAGCCCAACACTGAATGCCAGTACAGAAAGGTGGCGATATATACAGGCAGCACTGGTAGTAAATGACCCACATCTGAGATATAGCCAGGGCCTATGGTCTACATCACTGTAGCTCAACTCAGGTATCCCCAATGGGTCCTAATAGAGGATCTTCTATAGAGAGAACCATTTCTGAGGCACAGATCAGAATTACAGCCCTGTCCAATAGGAAGGAGATCCTGAAAACATGACCTGTTGGGGGCAATGAGCCCTGGAGTTCAGAAACACTGGGTCTACATAGTCAGCCACTATATATAATGAGATTAATACTTACGGTGGACGTGGCAGAGCCTTTGACCAGCAGGATAGGATGTATACCTTTAGGCTGGGTTCACGCGGGGCGGAATTGCCACAGAATTTCAGTGCAGACTTTCTGCATGGAAATTCCGCTGGCAATTTTTATCCCGGGATAAAGCAGCAAAGTGGACGAGATTTGCCAAAATCTCACCCACACGCTGCGGAGAAGCAGTTGCAGCCAAGCTGTGCTGAAACGGATATGCTGGATGGAAGTCATAGCCTCGGCATGTCACTTTTAATCGCCACAGCAGAATGCTGGCGGTGAAGCTGCTTTAAAACCCGTTCGGCACGAGTTTAAAAGCTGCATTTCTGCCGTGTGGTCCCGCTGCGGTCATTCTGCAACATTTATGCCCTGTGTGAACCCAGTCATGTTCCCACAGATCCCGTTTTTTTATTTTGCCCATACTTGTTCCCATTATGGAGCCCGCTAATGGTCCGTCGCCCAGTGTCAATGGCTAGTGTGATGTTCGATTGACACTACACAGTGAAGACCACTCAAATGTTCCAGCTGCACACAAGACAACCCAACCTGAGATACATAAAGTAGAGCTACACTTGGCGACATTTTCCTTTTATTTAGACATGAATTGGTAATACTGAAAAATTGCAAATTAAATTAAATACGTAACAAAAATAAATCTAGACAACCGAATATACAGTGGAGAAACGGAAAGTAGATGATTAGTGCAAACAAATAATTAGTGGTATATTATTACTACTACATTGTTACATCATGACTGGATGGTCTGTAGCCACAACCTGCAAGAAATCCTTCAATTAGGACGGTACGTACATCTCTAGTATACATATATACAGATGCATCACAGCAGAGTTTGTCATCTGGCACTACCTTTTGCTTGTATATGGCCAATGTATCTGGTTCGCAATCCTATAGGGATTATCAATTTGGACCGCAGCATCCAAGTGGTTAGACCGAGGGAGGTATGTCTGTCATAGTTAAAAGCTTAGTGAAAGCCTTCAACCTGCCTTCACTGTAGGACACCTATTACAGGGTGTAACAGGATGACACCACACTATATAATACACTGCAATACAGACAAAAAGTATGAAATATCAGAATTACTCTGTCACCTTGGCTCCCCCATAAATAAAATTAAAGAAAAAAATAAATAAATAAATTAAAAAAAAAAAAAAAAACACTCAAATTTGCCCTGCAAAAAACAGGTACTCACAGAGCTCCATCGACTGGAAAATCTAAGTTAGAGGGCTCTGAATTTGGCAACACAAATCTATTAAAAAGAAGAAAAAAAGAAAAAGTATTTTCTTAAAAGCAGTGAAACAAAAACTATATAAAATTTGGTATCACTGTAATTGTATGAACATGTAGAATAAAAAAAAACACAACAATTTTTTTACTGCTCAATAACAAAAGTGAAACCCAAAAGACAGAAACTTTTCTTCATTCCATTCTACTTTAAGTGTTAAAGTTTTCTAATACATTAAATGGTACCCTTAAAAACAAAACTTTTTCCACAAAAATTAAGCCCTTATGAGGCTATATCTACAGAAAAAGCAGGGATGAAAGAAGCTACAATGGAAACAAATGAAAACTTGCTGTAAGAAGAACAAGTTTGTGTCGCCCCGGACTGCTGCGGCACATTGGGACCCTCGGCTCCAGCACACGCATTGTGCACCTCCCCTCTATTTTATAGTCTGGTAGATCATTTTAAAGGAATGACAAGTTCAGCTCTGCTACATCTGTACATACACTCTGATGCACAACTCGAATTAGTAAAACGTCATGGGGGATGCGTAAGTACTTCATTCACATCCAGAGCTGCAATGCCACCTGTGTTGGTTTCCAGTTGGCTCCCAGGGTGCTGAGCTTCAGGGTCTGCGTACAGCTTGTGCTAGTGATTTACATTCTGGAAAGTGCAATCACAAGACAATGTACAATCGACTGAAGGAAAAAAAAAAATCCCAGCCTGCTGAGCAGCAGAGTACAACATTATTACACCTCTCTAATTGCTGGGGTGTTAGGGAATTTTAAATGCAGATTTGAATGGGACTAAAGTAGAAGACATGACAAGTAAAGGCCCATTTAGACACAACGAGAATCGCTCGAAGCCATCTTTTGAGCGATTGTCGTTCTGTCTAAATACAAGGACATAACATAGTTTTCGTGTACGAGTCGCTGATCGCTGAATTCTAGCTTGCTAGAATTGAGCGAACAGCTGTTACCTGCGGCTGCACTGATAAGATTCTCTGTGACTGTGTTCTGCTGTGGATTCACAGCGGGGACACTGATAGTCAGAGAGGAGAAGAATACATCGGTTTGCTTATACAAAACAGCTGTATTCCTCTGTTAGTGGCCGCGACTGTGTCCCGCTCTGCTTGCATATTCTATAGTAGATAATTAGCTACTATAAAGTATGCAAAGATAATCGCACAAAAGTGTCACTTGAACTATCGTTTGAGTGAGTTTTGAGTGATTATCTTTAAGTGTAAATGGGGTCTAAGAATCTGAAGCCTCTCAAGATAAGTAGATCAGTGTTCAGAGATGGAGCTACAATCTGGGCAAAACTGATGCAAATGGAAGATGGAACAATGCCTCTGCAGTGCCACCTATTGGAAAGTAGTATTCCTGCAAATCACTGTCAGACCTTTCAGGAATGCTACCTTCCAATAGGTGGTGCTGTGGAGGCATTGTTCCATTTTGGTTGGCTCCCTTTAGACCAGTATTTTGCACCATAATTGTGGCACATGCCATTAATAACCTACCGCATTTTGGAATCTTTAGCCACGCCTCCTTTGTGATTCACTTTTCAAATCTGTCTAGTGGAATGTAAAAGAAAAAAAAAAGTGTCTTATTCACATAAGGAATCTGCCACATGGCATGTACCCCCGTTTAGTGCATTTTGCTTAGCACATCTGCCATATATCACTTTTGCCAGAAGTGACCCTTTAATTAACCCTTCGGATACACTGTAGCAGGTACAGGTTTAGTAAACATAGAAGGATTCCAGGTTTTAAACATCATTTCTATCTTATAGGTTGCAAAACACAAAATAACCTTTTCAAAAAAGAACAAACAAAACCCCCCACTTCCTTAGCAGCATGAAAAACAATGCCCGCTTAGCGCAGAGCGGCTGTACAAAGTCCGGATGACTGATTTCCATGACATTTTAGCAAAAATAAATGTTCTGCCATTGTAAAGAAAAAAAAAAGCATTGGTCCAAAATATTCCATATTCATCATTCGATTAACGCGCCCTGAACACCACGCATTTCAGGGCAGAGGAATTAGTATACATAGACTTTATAAAGTCAACCTAAAACTGAGCATCCAGACATTCCGCTCCCAGTTTACTGACCCGCAGCCTTTGGTGGATGTTATCTGCTAGGGATAATAGTCAGGAACGGGGTCTTCAGATCCCACCTCCCCTCTGTGACTAAAGCTCTAAAGCCTCTGCAGGACTCTGCGGTGTCTGTAGGGCTCTTGACTATTGCAGAGCCTGTGGCTTTTTATACAGGGACTGGGAATCATGCACAGAGGATCAGCTGAGGAACCGTCTGAGGGGACACAGGTGGGAGTCCAGTATTGGGCTGACAGCCCCTTCATGGGACGGAGTACAGAGGTGACTATGAAATTGTACATGCTGTAAACATTTCAGAGAAGGACATGATGCAGGCTTTACTACTCTATGGATCTCTAATGCTACCAATTCCAGAATGCCCTGAAAGCCTGCTCAAGTACCCAGCACTGTGGTAGGATGTACATTAGTAAGCTGGAGCTATCCTAGATGCCATGTCACTGATGGGAATGTCTAACAACTTACCTGAACCATTTAATGACCACCGACACAGGACAATATATCATTGATAGAAAGCAGCTTGGGGGAAAACAGCAGATCACTCAGGATGATGGTGCCCCGGGTGGTCACCCGATACATACATGGCCTGTTACTGTGCAGCAACCAAAGCACTTCCTGTGCATGACTTACTATGCAGTGATAGAACAGGCTTCAGACTCCATGAGCTCAGGTTAAAGATTCACATTCATTTCACTGGAGTTTCCCTTTAAGAATAATGGGTGGAGATATGCAAACTGACCAACTATTCAATTCAATGGACCCCTGAGCCATTTACAGCAACATATATATATATATATAGCTGTTGTTCTGAATGAATCACGAAGCTGCAACAGCTACATGCCGCTGAAAACCCGTCCATGGTGGCAGGCGGCTGCACGATTAGAATGGTATTACTGCCCATTTATTGGCAAAATAGTGCAGTCATTGGCCACCATGGGCGGGCGAGGATGCAGTTGCATGCTATTACTGCGGTGTGAAACCCAGCATCAGCATAAGCTCCATCCCACAGAGCCATGCTTTCCATATCCTACACCGATGAGGGCCAGGGAGCCAGAAATCTCTGTATATACATTGGCCTGTATCTGTGCCATACACAAGCCATTCAGAAGATCCACGCAAAACAATCTGCTGCTATGCCATAAACACATGAGAAGCTCATATAGGTGAATCCTGACCTCAGCTACCAACAATTTCCATAATGAGAAGGCAATATAAAGTGCAAACCCCTTTGTATTAGCAATATGACTCCCACAGTCATTGATTTGAATGGACTTTTGGTAGGCGTGTTGTGTCAGATCTATTAGAAGAAATCTCTGAGCAGCGCCAAAGTGCCTGGAGCTTCCTATAGAGCTTCTGTACTTTGGAGTGAGATCCCAGACTCAGAGGAACCTTCTAAAAGGTCATAGACACCTAAGTGGACTTTCCCTTTAAAGAAGAATTATACTCTTTGTTTTAGTACCTTAGACCCAGACTACATTTGGTCAGACTGTTGATATGGAAAGTTATTGGCCCAATTTAGTACTACAAAGTATACTAATCACGAACAGAGAAAAAAATGGCCATGTGACAGATGACCATTGGCCAGAAGCCACAGTCTCACGATTATAGACGCTTGGACCCTCAAATCAATCTGCATGTATGTGTATTACACACTGTGGGGGCTGGATGTTTCACATTGATTTCCATGTGTAAGACAGGAGCCCCTTCTGGATCAGAGTGTCTCCACATGGGACCAACAGTGACCGGAGAAGCACGGAGATGTATATATAGACACGCGGTATGGATGTGACATTCAGCGGGTGGAGGGTCCCTATAAGGCCGGAATGGTTTGTCCTCATGCGAATTGTAACTTCATCCAAGAACATACATCAGTACTTAACAGAGAGATGATCTTATATAAGGAGGTAATTGAAGGTGCAGAAAAAGGAGAGCTGGAGCTGGCCGGCGCTGGAGTGATTACAAAAGCCCATCTTCAATACGGCAGAACCCATGCTAGGAGTCTTTGGAAAGCTCGACCACCTGGACCAGGGCAACTGTAGGGTTCCAGTTTCTTGATGAGTTACCAGTTCAGGTAGGACGGCGGTATCAGGAGGTCATGTAGTGCTGCCGCAGCCGCGCTTGTAGGGATTCATGGGTTAAATTATGCCGCGTTACTATTCCGACAATCTGTTACAGGAAAACATGATAAGAAAAGTCTATTAGGCAGGGAGTCCAAATTACAATTTTATATAGGAGATAACTGCCACCTACTATCCCCAAACTAGTACTGCCGGACTAAAAAGGGCTCTGTGGATGGTGTGGGCGCAGCTCCTGTACACGTACAGCCGTTAGAGTAGGAGCTGGGGTGTCATTAGACAGCCAAGTACCCGCTTATGTGCGGCACTCTGCCCCAGTTCAGGCCTCATGTCCACGGGCGGATTTGAATTGCAGAGTCCTTACGGAAGATCCGCAGTTCACACTTGAATTTACACATGCGGATTTGTTTTCCGGATTCCGCATGGGGAAAACAAATGGCAGCATGCTTTATTTTAGTGCGGATTCCATGCAGACGGCTTCCATTAAAGTTAGTGAAAGCAGTCTGATCCGCAGCCTGTCCGGATTCCGCAGCAAAGCAGGAGTTTGAAAAAAAAAAATGTACAGTGCATGTACGCTGGCCGCCACTTACGCAGTACAGAAAAAAAGAGCAACCGGACAGGTACGCAGGGTCCTTGGCCGCGGTCAGGGTCAGATCCCGCTGCGAATCCAACCCGCCCGTGGACACGAGGCCTTATTCTACAGTACTGAAAAAAGGCATATTGATGGTTGGTCCTTAAGACGGCTAAAGAGTGAATAAGCACTAAAACTTTCTAATAGTTCCTTACAGTTTTAATTATACCTGCTTGCCGTGAGTGAATGGAATCATTCATCTCTTAAATTCAGCGGATGAAAACCGTCCTGATCACTTCCTGCTGACAGAGGTGTCCGGCTGACTAGTAATAAAGTGATCAGCCTGAACTGATCATGTCCTGCCCAAAGTGATCAGTAAAAACACCCATTGTGTGTGTCAAGTATAAGGGCGCCTGCACACGAGTGGAAATTCCGCAGCGGGATTTTCCGCGGCTGGAAGCCTGCATAGGATTGCATTAACAAACGCAATCCAATGCAGACGGCCGCGATTTGGCCGCGCGAATTCTTGCGTGGCAAACAATTCGCGGCATGCTCTATTTCTGTGCGGGGCTCGCAGAGCCCCGCACAGAAACGTCACTGCCCGGCAAGCCGGCACATCAAACAGCCGGAGCGGCGGGCACGGGTAAGTACGCGCCACTCTCTGCAGGCGCTCGGGTCGGGTCCCACGGCAAGAATCCTTGCCGCCGGATCCGACCCGCCCATCTGCAGGCGGCCTAAGGAAGCAAATAATCCAGCAGGATCACCTCCTTTTCATGCTTATAACTGCTGGTGTAGGATTGTCCTTTTAACTGGACCTCAGTGTGGCAGAACTTTACAACAGATGTAGCATAGCTTATCATCATCGTCATCATCTTCCTTGTATGTTATTTTCACTATAAATTAAGTTTTGGCCCGCTGATCACGCACCTCTCCCACTGCATTCACCACCGGCAGATGCCGAAGACCCATGGTTCTAAACAGGTTGAAGACCAGTGAGACGGGGGTGTTCGGTGACACGGAGAATGGAGATGGGTTCATGTAAGGAGTGACGTCCTGTAACACAAGGAGAAGAGAATAATAGAAGATGGCATAAAGGACTACAGCAAACATCAGACAACTGGATGGATAAAGGGCATGTCATCTCATGCTCAGACAAGCTAATACGATAGACGTTTGGCTGCATAGAAACTACATGTTTCATATTGCCTGGTAACTCCCATAGAGAAAGCTGCGCTGCCCTCTGAAAGATGAAGTCACTGTGGGTTTTAGCTAGAGAATGCGCCAGCTGCTTCTACATGGGGCACAGCGCTACCTTGTGGCAGCACGGCAGAAAATTACATGACCTAATTCATTCTGTGATGTTGCAATTGACTGCGGTTGTTTTGGGCTTAGTGCCCAGGGCAAAATTGCACCTTTTGGAAATACTGCATTCTAAGTGTATGTCCGCAGGGGGCATAAACGCAGCAGATTTCCTGCATGGAAGATCCGCAGCATCAACAGTACAAGCCATGTGTTGGAGAGTTACATTTTAGCCACATGGTGTGGAAAAAAATCTGCATGGATTCTGTAATCATCATGCTATGTGGATTGTAAATCTGCAGCATATCAATTGTTTGCTATGGATTTAACCCTTTGTAATGCAAAAGGGTGAAATCTGTAACAAATCCACAGCATTAGGTGAACATTTTGCCACTGTAGAAAAACCGCAGCCGACCCAACCAATGCAAGTACACCCTAAAGTTAAATTCTTGGTTTTAAAATGTGTTTTTCTCTTTTCCCGGTGGGTCTCATGGGGCTCTCCTATTTAAAAAGTTCGACAGAACTAATCAAATCGGATCAATTTTTAAAGAAAAAAAAAAAAAATAATAATATATATATATATATATATATATATATATATATATATATATATATATATATATATATATATATATATATATATATATATATATATATATATTATATAAATAATCTTTTTCCTTTTTAGAATAAAAAAAAACAAAAACAAAAACATCTCTTCATCATTTTCCCCCATGCTCGGTATTAGGGTAGTTTGCTTAATAAATATCCTAATTTCCTCCTGCACGGCAATCTCAGTATGTGAACATATATAACATACGTGGACAGCGCAGAGAGCAAAAACCCGATTTGTGCTTTAAATATTTCTGTTTCTCCTTCAGTTTTAGATGCGGCCTCTCTATGTGGGTGATAATCACCCAACTCCAGGACCTTTTTAGTAAAGACAGAAAACCAGATGTGGCCGAGGTAGAAAATTAGTGGCCAGGGCAGTTTATTCTTTTTAATTTATTTATTTAAACATTTTAGTATATTTACTTTTTTATATTATAAAAGCACAAAGTCTTTTGTTTTCTTTCTGGGAAAGTTGGGCAACACAACCCAGCTATCGCCCCCCCCCAAAGTAAGACCTACTCCGAAGATAAGCCCTACCCTGGTTTTCGGGGGAGGCTTGAAATAAAAGCCCTCCTCTGAAAATAATGCCCTAGCTAAAGTACATGAAAAAAAACAAAAACACACATCAATACTCACCTGTCCCTCGCGATGGTTCCCGGCGCTGCAGCAAGCTGCCGTGTCCTCCACACTGAGATATCCTCTTCTTTCTGGTGACGGGACTTTGAATACCCCACCTCTAGCAAAGCGAGCACTGTGATAGGATTGAATGCGTCAACCAGTCAGAGCCGGCGCTCAATGATTCACAGCCATTCAATGAATGATATCTCTGAATAGCTGTGATTGGTTCATAGAGCGCCGACAATGATTGGCTTGCGCTCTACCCAATCACAGCGCTCTTTGCTGGAGGTGAGTATTCAAAGCCCCGTCACCAGAAAGAAGAGGACATCTCAGCACGGAGGACACTGCAGACTGCCGCATCGCCACCGGAGACCAGCAGCGCGAGGCACCGGGACGCCGTGAACCGAGTATAACCCCCCCCCGAAAATAAGACACTATGCCTCTTTTGGGGCAAAAATTTATATAAGACAGTGTCTTATTTTCAGGGAAACACAGTATTTACAGATACATTCCATGCTTCCTTACGGACATGCTCTTCGATACTCTAAAATGTAGTTCCTACAGTCACTCAACTTTCTTAAGCCATATTGCTCACTGAACATCTGTATTATATCATAAGGTGTTCCTCTCTCTTAAAGTGAACCTGTCAGCAGGTTCATGTTGCCTGAACCACAGGTAGCATGAACCCGGGATAGAGATGTGCAATATGCCTTATTCTGAAACGCTGTGGTATTTCAGAATAAACCTACTTTGAAGTACGATTTGAAAAGGAGCTTCGAGTCGAAGGGCCGGGTCTTGATGGATTCTTCCTGCCTGCATCATGCAGGTAGCGGCCAGCATAGCCCACCCATACAACTCAAAGCTCTGTTCCAGCTCCCCTCCAACTCATACTTCGAAATATGTTTATTCTGAAACACTGCAGTGTTTTAGAATAAAAAACATTCATATATGGATGCACTGTACATACCTGAATCTGATGACAGGTTCCCTTTATGTAGGCATCACATGGCTGCATGTTCGTGGATGTGCCATATGATCCCATTTAGCTAAACACACTTGCACAAGAGGATGCCCTCAGACAAGGGCTTCAAGAGATGCATTCTCTACTGCAAAAGCAAGGAAAACAAAATGGAAGAATTCCTGTTCTTACCACAATCATTCGTGGGTTGAGAAGTGTAAGGTTGACATCATGGATGTCGGGATAACGGGGATAGTCCTCTGACATCTCGGCATGGGAGAGGCGCGGCTGACTGGTACTCTAGAGTAACACAACATGAAGGTCCATTAAAAGTTCACAACTATGAACCCAAGAAAACATGGTCAAATCACAAACACTTATGGACGGGAATGAAAGAGGAAGAAGAAGCTATAAGAAGGGAGGAAACAGAAGATTTCTTTATATGAGGGTTAGGAAGAACTTACAGACTGCGTCTCAGAGTAACAGACTCCTCTCACTAGTAAGGTGACCAACTGGGAGCGCAGGATGAGACCGTGGAAGGTCAGAGGTCGAAAGCGTTCCTCCATGGTCCATTCCTCACTAGGTGACTGGTCAGGATAAAGGTTCGGATAAGGGGTGTACCTGGAAATACAGTAACACAAATCAGTTAGTTTCTCTCAGATCTTAAACTGCTAAATGGTATATTGAGTATGCTCTAGGGTCACTTGAAGCTGTGTGACAAGAAAGGACTCCCTCTTATAGAATCATAGGGTTGAAAGAGACCTCTAGGGTCATCTGGTCCAACCCCCTGCTCAGTGCAGGATCACTAAATCATCCCAGACAGATGTCTGTCCAGCCTTTGTTTGAACACTTCCATTGAAGGAGAACTCACCACCTCATGTGGCAACCTGTTCCACTCATTGATCACCCTCACTGTCAGAAAGTTTTTTTCTAATATCTAATTTGTGTCTCCTCCCTTTCAGTTTCATCCCATTGTTTCTAGTCCTTCCTTGTACAAATGAGAATAGGGCTGATCCCTCTGCACTGTGACAGCCCTCCAGATATTTGTAGACCGCTGTTAAGTCTCCTCTCAGCCTTCTTTTTGCAAGCTAAACATTCCGAGATCCTTTACCCGTTCCTCATAGGATATGATTTTCAGATTGCTCACCATCTTGGTAGCTCTTCTCTGAACTTGCTTCAGTTTGTCAATGTCTCTTTTTAACCCCTTAAGGACATTCCCCCCCCCTCCCCCCCACCAATTTTCGGGTTTTTCCTCCTGCCTTTTAAAAAAATAATAACTCTTATTTATCCAATCGCCGTAGCTGCCTGAGGGCTTGTATTTTTGTGGGTCGAGTTGTACTTCTAAATGGTGCTATTTAATGTGCCATATAATGTACTGAGAAATGTTTAAAAAATTCTAAGTGGAGAGAAATGGAAAAAAAACTAAATTCTGCCATCTTTGAGTGTGTCTTGTTTTTACGGCGTACACACTGAACAAAAACAAAAATGACCTGAAAAACTTTATTCTATGGGTCAGTACAATTACGATACCAAACTTATAGGTTTTTTTTTTTTGTTGTACTACTTTTTTTTTTTTTTTTTAAAAGATAATTTTTTTTTCAAACTTTCTCTATCTTCTGACTGCAATAACTTTTATTTTTCCGTCGACATAGGTTGTGCGAAGGCTCATTTTTTGCATGATGTCCCGTAGTTTCTGTTGGTACCATTTTTTAATACATACGACTTTTTGATCGCCTTTTATTACATTTTTTTCTTGGAGACAGGGTGACTAACAAAAGAAAGCACAATTCTGGCGTTCTTTATTTCTTTTTCTGACAACGTTCACTGTGCGGGGTAAATATTGCGTTACTTTTTATGCATGGCTTTTTTTACATTATTTTATTATAAATATGACAAAAAGGTTTTTTGTTTTTTTTTAAACTGTTATTACTTTTTAATAATCGCCCACTGTTCAAGCTTTTCTAGATCTTTTTGAATACTCTCCCTCACTTCCCTAGTGTTAGCTATCCCTCCTAGCTTTGTGTCGTCAGCAAATTTGATCAGTTTTCCATCAATTCCCTCCTCCAGATCATTTATAAAAATGTTAAACAACACTGGGCCTAGGACAGAGCCTTGTGGTACCCCACTTGATGCATTCTGCCACTTGGATGTGCAGCCATTTATGACCACTCTTTGAGTACGATCACTCAGCCAGTTGTGAATCCACCTAACAGTTGCCTTGTCCGTCCCATGTTTGATCATTTTTTCAATAGGTATATTATGAGATACTTTGTCAAATGCTTCACAGAAATCAATATATACTATATCCACCGCATTACCCTGATTGACCCAGTCAGTGATTCAGTCATAAAAGGAAATTAGATTAGTCTGGCATGACTTGTTTGTTACAAACCCTTGCTGGCTCTGGTTAATTACTCCATTCTTATCCAAGTTTTTTGCATACATGCATCATCCCATTACATTGTGTGAACTATGGAGTTCTTGCGAACAAACGTAATAGTATGACAGTGATTGAGAGAGCACAGAACTGGCTATGAGGAGCCAGGTGACTATAGTCATGAAACAATGGCTTCCAAACAATAGCCACCCATGAGAGGAATCACGTAACATTTCAGTATAGATATAGCTAACAGTGCACGGCACCATTCATTCCAATGCATGTAAAACTACTTCTCGCCTCTAATTTCTCAGTGTAGGAAAAGGAAAAGTATTATACAGCCAGCACCCTGCTCTCTTCCCAGATGTCTAACCCCTCAGATGCCACAGCAAAGCAGACTACAGCATCTATGTGGTTAGACAGAGGCAGGAGGCTGTCATCCCAACAATGCAGGAGGCTTAGTCATCTCAACGATGTGATGGCACAGTGCCAAAGGGTTACTATGGCAGATAGGAGGGTGTAAGAAAATGCAAAAAAATAAATACAAATGCTATGGGTCTTGAAATACAGCAATGCAAAACCAAATTGAAATAAAAAATATATATAAATAAACAGTAGCAGTGAGACATAACTATACAAAAAAAAACAACACACATCTCATCCATACATGCCAGTGGACCTACCGTATGGGGAGCTTTTCACAGATCATACCCCCAACCATATTGCCCAATGTGTCAGTCATCACTGCAGTCCTGCATTCAGTTTATGCAGCCAGGAACAGCAGGCTGTACATAAAGGACCGTGTTTAGAACTACATTGCAGTGAGGTTAGATGAAGTTCCCTTACTTCCGTTCTAGCATTTGCTGTAGCAGGTCTTCTTTCTCGGCTGGTTCTTCAGCAGCCACGTGCTCATCACACATGTTCCGCAGTTCGCTGGACGGATACGATTTCATAGACTGACTCCTCTTTCGCTGCTCACCTGCACGGGTCAGGATACTGGACTTCTATACAAGGAAAGACAAAGTCAGGAGAATCGTGTTATCCAGTATCAGATCAATCTAGTCTTAAGAGACTCTTAACCAGTTGGCACTCCCCTCCAACCCCCCAAAAGAATTATAAAAGCTAATCATAGTAAAAGATAGAACTATACACATCTGGTATTGGCGTAAACTTAGGACTCCCTCGCGCACACGTTGCAGTAAGCGCCATGATTTAAATGCTCCAAAATAGAACAGAAACCAATCGAAAATCCCGGTGCTGAAAAGCGCTGCGTTCGAGCGACTCCCATTTTTAAAAAATGGGAGCGTTATATCGCAATTAGCGTGGTGCTGAAAGCAGCACAGTAAAAAATGCAATGTGAGGGAGGCCTTAACCTGTAGGCAAAGGAAAACAAATCAAAACACGCAATTCATTGAAAAAAAAAAAAAGGACCATTAAAAAGAAGTCTTTTTTCAAAAACCTAGTCTTCCATCTCCTTCCCCCACAATGCCCTTGTGTAAGCTGTATGTGGCAAGCTCACCCATGTCTAGGGCATGCACTGATACCACCCCATACACAGTCCTCCAGCTAGTAGAGTAATGGGAACCACTGAAAGTCTAAAAAATAAATGGTCGAAAACGCTTAATAAAATCCAGTTACAACCAGGATTTGCTATGTGTACATGGATTTCACCTTGAGGCAGCCTTCCCCATTCTAAGCGTCCCTCCCCCTCTCCCAGTGTTTGTTCTGGAGGCCATTAGTCGTGTGTTTATATAGTTATCTTTAGTTTTCTGTACTTCACAATGTTCTACATATCAGTAATTGTGCTACAATTGTCAATACGGGCCTTGTTACTTCTGCTATGACAACTATAAAAGAACAGTCGGGCCAAAGTCAGTTTCCTCCCCGACTATGGTACACTATATGACTAGGTTATCACTTTCACAGCATTCTCAAAACGGTTCAAGAAAAATTAAGAATGAATCATTAAAAATT
Source organism: Eleutherodactylus coqui (assembly GCF_035609145.1). NCBI lineage: Eukaryota > Metazoa > Chordata > Amphibia > Anura > Eleutherodactylidae > Eleutherodactylus > Eleutherodactylus coqui. The sequence continues at coordinate 118,391,502 of NC_089842.1, read as the reverse complement.
ATAAACACATCGATTTAAAAAAAAAAAAAAGCCCACAATTATTTCATGGCCTCTGCTTGCTGTCAATGAATAGGAATTTTCATTATTTACTCCAGAGGCTCTAGACTACCTGCAGTGCACAGGGCAGCAATATGTTACATATTACTGCAGACAATACACTGTGAGCTAACACAGAAATCTCACTTGTCCTTTACTGCAGGCTGATATAATTCGCACCTATGAGGATACATTGTAACAAGCTGCAGCTGTGCGACCAAGACTAGGTCATATACTTTTTCCAGCCTCTGAGTGTAATCAGTGAAGGTTTTCACTCACTGACAGCATGCAGAGTTGTTGAAGAGGTTCAAAAGTTATATTAAAAAGTTGCAGAACTTTTCACTACCCACTGATTAAACTACTTGTGTATTTCATGTCCTCTCCTCATCCTGACCTTAAACTTGATGTTGTTGCTGATCAGCTGGTTTCCTTTCATAAACTCCCTTTCGTTTCCTCTGTTCTCAGTCACCACGGGAAAGGCGTGATGGGCAGTCGTGCGCAGGATGCTGACCAAGGACTGGATACGTGTGTGAGGGTACACATAGGTCAGATTGGGCTCCATGATGTCGCAGGCTCTCAATCTGTAGTCAAGGAAGCTTGTATTATTGAGGGTAGTTCAACAGCCCAAAGTTCTAATAAGGCCCCCCCAGCTCATGTCACAGAGGATCTAACTGTTCCTCTGAGGTTAGATATACTGCATGTACATATCAGTCATCGTACTGAACTGGGGTGTGTATAGGGAAATAAGCAGCTAGAGAAAACCTACAACTCCTGAAATCCCCATCGCTGCTGGTTAATACAATGGGCCCCTTACTTGTCCATCTCCTCCTCTGTCTCCCACTCCAATAGCGGAACGCCTCTCAGCGCCACATGAATATCATAGATGCCTTTGTTAAAAAAGTCACCGGTCCACTTGGCAACCTAATTGGAAAAACACAGAAACTTTTAGTGACCTTGAATGAGCACTGGGTAAATGAATGCTGCTTATCCCTATATCCCACAAGTTTGATCATCTGTTCCATGGCAGGTGCGGAGGGACCATAGACGGTCATCCGATTGATTGAAATGGATAACTGCTGCTTTTTGTTCTGCATGTTGTGTAAAACACTGATGAGACATGTAGCGCTTGCTTCAGGAGCTGTTGTAATCTGATGCAGAAGGATAGTCCTCAATGTGATGCCATAAGGTAACGCTACCACTGCACTAGAGAAGAGTAGCTAAATATCTGCAGTTTGCAGCCTTTTTCACTTTTTCCTAGGATAGCTTCTATTTAAAAAATATATCTATTATAATATAATAGAAGCTGTCCTAGGAAAAAGTGAAAATGCAGTGAATATATATATATATATATATATATCTCACGTTGTACTAGCGGATTTTCTCAAAGCGCAATCCTTATTTCAGTTCATAATTTCTTTAGGATTGTACTAATTTTCAGGAGTCCAGCAGTTATGGAAGACTCATGTTCCATTTCCCACCTTGGCTGTATTGTTCGTCAGGGGCAGAATATGCTAGTGCGCAGGGTGCAATTCTAAAGAATGTGGGACTCATTTATCAAAACTGTCTAACAGTAAGACTGTCCTTGTTGCCCCTAGCAACTGATCATTTTACTAGGTTTCAGAAATGAAAGCCACGCTCTGATTGCTTGGTATGGCAACAAGGACAGTCTTACTGTAAAGGCCCATTTACACGATTATCGCTTAAAATTCGTTCAAACGACCCAAAATGAGGGATAAAAGTTACATATAAACATGGGCATTGTGCGCTTTTTGTTTGAACGATGATTTTAAGGTAAACTTAAATCTATCGTTCGGCTACTGAGAAATAAAGAAAACACGTTTATCTCTCAATGGACCACAGGCTGTTATCTTATACTAGCCAGGGGATAACAATGTAATCTGCCAGCAGCTGAAATCAGAACAAGGCAGCTGTGTGCACAGCTGGGCGTGTGATTAATCTGGGCTCTGTAAATAGCTCCTGGAGGCCCTTTTACATGCAAATTAAGATGATAAAGTGTTAATCACAATTAACACTTTGTGCATATAGATTGCTCAATCTTTCAGTCCTTCAAAAGATTATTTTTGCGTGCAAATGGGCCTTTACAGTTTTGATAAATGAGGCCAAGTCTCATCTGCAGGTTCTCACTGCTGAGGGTATTGTATGTTTTTCTAGTACACACATACTGGGTGACCAGTTAGTTTGTGGAACGTCAGCAGCAATTGCAGACAAAATTTTGAGATCGCATCATACCCAACAAGACAACCATTTGGCAACTAGCAAATAAACTGGAAGCAACAGGAACTTGTTGGATGCCCATCTGGAAAGATAGCCGAAGAGGTCAGCGGGCAGAGTCCAGAATGTGAGGGCATGTTTGCTCTATTTCCTGCCGAAGCCTCTTCTCCTCTACCACAAGAAGCCCTCGGTAACATAGCAAGAGACCTACAAAGGATGTGACGTCAAAACCCCGCCACGTCACGGCTCTTTAGGAACTGCAGCAACCTGATATGGTGAAGCATGTGGCGTACGGGGAGTGGTGCCAGTGAAGTTTAGGACAACATCAGAAACTGTTGGCTATAATGTGGTTCTATCTGTGTGGCCAGGTAAACAGCCAAAGCACATGGATTTGGGCCACAACTAACCTGCATGAAATCCACGTCAAACCACTACATTGCATAAAAGTCGTATGTGGTGCGCAGTCCCAAGGTTGCAGCATCAGTGCCAAGTTCTTAAATGTCACCATCAGAATTCATGAGCCATCTGGATGATGAGGAGCTGCAGAATGCTTACTTCATTGGAAAGTTTTCAGGCGGAAATTCGTTTTTTTCAAGGGGGACAGGATCATCTCGAAGGGTCTGTGGCCACTGAGCTCACCGGACTTTACCCTTTAAGTGGCCCTACAGGAAAGAGTCTGCCAATGTAAAGTGTTCTCCAATAAACTTCCCACCATTGCCGCACTGAACAACAACATGAGACGTGAAACTGCCAAAATCGATGTGGGCATGTTGTAGCGCACTTTCGATAATTTGGAGTGCCGGGTTCAGAAGTGCTTGCAGGTCAGCTGTGGCCCCAACTTCTAGGACGGCTCAGAGTTAACCAAAAACTAAGCTAGGCGTCTATATTCACTCGTGAGATATCATGGTCTTGAATACAAATATTACAAAATTACTGGGTTTCGCTTTCAGTAAAATGCCCTGTATTACTACACGTAAAAGACGTTTTCCCTGTATTAGCCATTTTAAACCCTTATGTGCTGAAATAAATGCAGTAACATTTTGGATGTGACTGGAGCAAAGGACATTATGTGACTGAAGATTGCAAAAAGAGGATTACAAGACTCAATTCTTTACAAAATTATCTAGGAAATACAGCAAAAAAGATATAGTTTGCCACCCGCTTAGACAGATCGCCATGGCAACAGCCTCTTGCATACACGCCAATATGAAGCAGAACGTGTGGCTTTACTCCTCACCATTAGTGTAATCATTATTGGTAACCCATAGGAGATTTCATTGGTGGATTCAATAAGAATGACCGTGAGGCTGATCGTCATTCGGACCACACCGCCCAGGAAAGCTGCAGCTCCGATCAGGGCAAACGTTCCAGAGTAGATGTGAGTCAATCCCAAGTAACTACGACAGATATACAAAGAGTTAGTATCCAAAGCCGCAGCCACGGTGTGAGGCCAGGACCTACTGAGGAATATTCTACCTTTTCAGGAGGTTAGCAACCAAGCGACCAAAGGCTGCTCCACAGAGCAAGGAGGGGACAAAGAGACCGCTGGGAACAGACATCCCATACGTCCAGCAGGACAGGAGGAAGTACACACAGCAGAAGAAAGACAGAGTGACTGGACTGAAAGTTCCTGTAACACAAGAGACGGACAGAAGCCTTCACACAACTACAGACACAGCCTGAAGAGCCAACGTGGCGTAATATTAGCGTCCTACAGACTGACCATCCTGGTGGAAGAGCTGCAAGATGGCCGACTCCTGGGGGTTGAAGAACAGCGTCGCCATATCATTGTAGGTGTTGTTTGGACAGAAAAACGTTTTGATGCTGGAATTGACCTCATCGGAAGAAGAAACCTAAAAAGACGTACAAATAGTGTGTAAAGCAGTCAAACAAACAGCACTGCAAAATGTTTATAAAGTTAACAAACTCTTTCAATGATTTAAAGGGACCCTCCGGCCCTGGAGAAAGAAAGATGGCTACACCACTTCATCCGACTGCATGATGCACAGTGTGCATTAGATTGTATCATAAAACTCGTATATCTTTGTATCACTTGTAGGCCGCCTGCAGACGAGCGGAAATCCCGCGGCAGGATTTCCCGCGGGATTTCCGCCGCTCAAAGCCTGCATAGGATTGCGTTAACAAACGCAATCCTATGCAGACGGCCGCGGTTTGGCTGCGCGAAATCTCGCGCGGCAAACAAACCGCGGCATGTCCTATTTTTGTGCGGGGCTCGCAGAGCCTCGCACAGAAACGTCACTCACGCAGCTGGCGGCTCCGGTCTGCGCATGCGCCGGCTGCCCGGCAGCCGGCACATGAAAGAGCCGGGGCCGCCGGGCGCGGGTGAGTGCGCTCATCCCTGCAGGCGCTCGGGTCGGGTCCCGCGGCGAGAATTCTCGCCGCCGGATCCGACCCGCTCGTCTGCAGGCGGCTGTAGTCTGAGACACTACACTTGTCTCGATTGACCAGTGCTGCCACATGAGCAGCGCTGACCGACAGAGCAGAGTGTATGTCTTAGGCTACTGACATGAGATACATGTTCTTCCAATGCATAGAATGGATAAAAGCGACCCACACAAGTGTTTGCTGGAGCATGGCAACCCCTTCACTGCAGTACCTGTCACAGTTCAGTCTGCACAGATGTATTAGGTATTGCAGTCCAGTCTGTTCAAGTAAAGTGGTGGTGTAGCAGGTCATGCAGTGACTGGTATAGGAAATAATGAGGCAAACTTATGTGCCTAAATTGCATCTTACAAGTGGACACCAGTGTGTAAAACAACTGACACCCATCCACAATAGAAGATAACTCTGATTGCAGTCAATTAACCACTGAGATCATATGGGCAATGCTGACTGTGACAGCGAAGCCGTTAGATAAGCGGCCTTCTTCACCCTTTCAGTCCTCCGCTGCACTGTGCACAAGTGCCAATGGATTGACATGGCAGCCTGGGACATAGTGGATGCTTCCAGGCCTGCCATGTATTCCAGACCATTAAACCTTGCCTGTGAGTGAATAGGCTAACATTTAATGTACCGTATACTGTAATCCAGATGATACCAGGGGGAGATTATAGCATGAGAGGACAGACCAACAATGCAGGACAAGAAGTGGTAGAATGCTCATTTCCATGTTGTTCATAGCAGTAATAACACAGTACCTGTATGGCAGTGGTGCTGTTATTCCAGTCATTAGGGGGAGACAGTGAGCGGCATTCTCCCAGGACCATTGATGACACAAACACAATGATGGTGGTGACTAGCGAGACTAAGAGACTCTCACAGACTCTGGAAGAGAAGGAGAAGCATCATGGTGGTGTATAAAGAGGAATTTGAAGAACTCTGATCACTGGGCGACGTCATTACCTGATCAGCTTAGGCTTGGGGTGCACATTCTTCATCCGGTATTTTGCCAGTCTCTTATTCAAGCAGTTAAATGTGGCTCCAAGCAACCCCCCAACCACCCCCATGAGAATAAAGAAGGCCAAATCCAACACTGTCCACAGATGACACTTTTTATCAGAGTCTGAGCACTAGGAGAGGAAAACAGAATATCAGAACGTTATGACCGTGCAACACTTAGAAACGTCCCTGACGTCTTAAAGGGGAGCTTTGGAGGTAGATTAACCATATTAGGAAACTCACCGTAAAACCCTTTTCTCAGATGTTCATTGGGGGACACAGCAAAGACCTTGGGTATATCTGCTGCCACTAGGAGGCGACACCAAGCAAAGGCAGAATTGACTCCTACAGTACCAGCAATACCCCTCCTGGAGTCACTTCCCTAATCAGTTTGTACATGAGCAGGAGGCGAGGAAAATCCCAAAGGATAACTGAATATATAACTTAAAACGACATACAACTAAACAAAGAAGTGAAGGGGAAGCTTGGGGCAGGTGTTCTGTGAACATCTAGGACATCGGAAGGAAAAGTCTGAGGTGGTAGAGGAATCATGGTCTTGTATGTGGAGAGTCTTTTATCACTTGTATGAAAGGGTCTACCAGAGAAGAGGCTTTGGAAGACTGTTCCTCATCCAAGGAAGCGTTAGAATACGATATTTTGTCTGCAGGGCGGGAGCTGTCTATAGAAGGGATTGAGTGGGATACTGTGGGTGGAGGCGACTTGAACTTGAGGACCGCTGATGTTTGAAGGATCTGTCACATGTGCGTTACGGTAGGAACGATTCCTCAGCCCCTATTAGTCGGGTTCTAGCTGGATATCCTGCCCAGCATCTCCACAAATGGACCTGAAGGATTTTGTGAAGTCCCCAACTGCCACAGAGTGGGTATGTGCCCATTTGTGTTCAGGACCCTGTGGGGGCGCAGCAGTAGATGTCCCTGGGATGGGTTCTCTAGGTTGTTTGGGAGGCAGGCATTTCATGCAAAGGGGCTTGCATAAAAATTTGCTACGACAGCAGAAAATATCACCCAGGAAATTGGAGGCAGGAAATACCACCCCCGGAGGTGTGTGTCGACCAATCATAGTCCCTTACATTCGGCTTGCCTATCAGCCACGAGCAAAAGTGAAAAGGAATTCCTCCTCCTTGTGAGCGACCAACAGAGCACAGCAAGCCATCGTGAGCAGGCCAGAAGGTTAGGCGATCACAGTAGCGCAGGCACCAGAAGTTTAAACTGACAATGTGGCACCAAAATAGGACGTGTGGTCGTGAGGATCCAAATAATCACTAGGCTCGAAGAAATGATTGGAAGTCCCCATAACATGGCGTAGCAGCCCAAGAAAGCACCCTAAGAGAAATTACTTTTCCCCCTCCGCAGAGAACCCTCTCTTCTGGGGCCATAAGGGATCCAGTAGCATTAAAAAAAAAAAAAAAAAAAAAGGACCACACAAATAGTGGTGGGAAAGGATACTATAGTTTGCTTCCCTGGAGGGGAAGGGCCACATGCGGCTGAATCAACTGCAGCCTAATCCTCTGCTACATCTTGCCTCCCTTTGCTGGGGAAGCCCGGGGATCCAAGCAGCAGGATCTTCAATGGCAGCTCACAGAAGAGTTAATGCTTTTCTCTGTCACCTTGCCTTTGGGAGGTAGGGAAGTTAGTGGCAATCCTGGTGTCCCTCCTCTGTAGTGTAGTAGGGGGGGCATTCTGTCACCCTGTGAACCCACAAAGTCCAAAGAACTCCAGGATCTTGAAGACCTGCAGCCAGACACTAAGCTGAAACGGATTTAGCTGAGGAGGGATATAGCAGATAGGAGGAGGAAACTCTTCCTTTGCTTAGTGTCTGCGTCCTAGTCGCAGAAGCTATACAGGAGGTCTTCGCTATGTCCCCAATAACACAGCCAAGGAATAAAGCTTAAATTATTGTGGCTACACAAGGTTCAAACCCTCAACATTTTGAAGATCTCTATGGTTGGTGGATGATCGCATTCTTGCTTACAGCCTGTTTTCATCTAATACTAAGCTGGGACATGCTGCGGCCGGGAAATCGGCAGCGCTAGCTTCTGCTGCGAGGGAGTCGCTGTCCCGTGTGAACGAGATTTCTGAGAAATATCGTCCACATGGCCGGCCAACCCCAGGATTAGCAGCCGCAGGCGAAATTGCTGCAGCAAATCCGCCCTGTGTAAACCCAGCCTAAAGGTTGTGACTTTTTCTAGCTTGTGGAATCATATTCTATTACATGATCATGATTTGTCACATATTTCTGTATGTACAAGGCCTTACAACACGCACTGCTTGCGGTTTAGTCTACTTGTAGCTAGATTGAGTCAATATGTGAACAATGCTTAGAACAACAGGATATAGGTATTAGAGAAGGGGATTGGATTGGAGAATTCCTATTGCAGACACAATTATCTTTTCTGCAAGTGAACTATAAAACATCAAGGAGACCCACAACAGGGACAGGTTTGTGTCTGTTCCCACCATCCTCTACTTCTTGACATCTTACCTCCCCAGTCCCCTCAAGACCAGTCAGCTCCTTTAAGCAAGCCAAGTATCTTGTAAACCTTTACCTTATCTTTTCTGCTTTCACACTTTTATATACTGCAATAAAGCTGTCATTTATCTTTTAACTACTTGGCTTGTGACATTTATTTGCTCATTAAAATCTTTATGTCCCAACACAGTGTTACACTAGTCTAGGCATACATCCAAGTAATGCAGTTTGCAAGGCTGAAAAAGTACATCCAGAAAGTGGAGTCACTTTGTAAATATTGTACAAGATTATGTATCCTGTACTGATCCTGAGTTATATACTGTATAGAGATGAGCGAGTATACTTGCTAAGGCTAACTACTCGAGCGAGTAGTGCGTTAGCCGAGTATCTCCCCGCTCGTCTGTAAAGATTCGGCTGCTGGAGCGGGTGAGAGGGAGAGAGATCTCCCCTCCGTTCCTCCCCGCCCCCCGCATCTTTAGAGACGAGCGGGAGGATACTCGGTTAAGGCACTACTCGCTCGGGTAGTTAGCCTTAGCGAGTATACTCGCTCATCTCTAATACTGTATTATACTCCAGAGCTGCACTCACTATTCTGCTGGTGGAGTCACTGTGTTCATACATGATATTACTGATCCTGTACTGATCCTGATTTACATATTGTATTTTACTCCGGAACTAAACTTGCTATTCTGTTGTAGAGTCACTGTGTATATACATTACATTAGTTATCCTGTACTGATCCTGAGTTACATCCTGTATTACACTCCAGAGCTACACTCCCTATTCTGCTGTCGTAGTCACTGTGTACATACATTACATATCCTGTACTGATCCTGAGTTATATCCTGTATTATACTCCTGAGCTGTACTCACTATTCTGCTGGTGGAGTCACTGTGTACACACATTACATTACTTATCCTGTACTGATCCTGAGTTACATCCTTTATTATACTCCAGAGCTGCACTCACTATTCTGCTGTAGAGTCACTGTGTTCAAATATTACTGATCTTGTACTACAGCTTGCATTATACTCCCGAACTGCACTTACTATTCTGAGGGCTTCGAAGTTAAGATTTCCCAGCATTCCTTGCTTGCACAATGTGTACACAGAGTTTCCCCTGGTGATCTGAATTTTAGGAATTTTTAGGTGATTATGTAGTCCCAGTGGAACAGCATTTTGCTGCATGTTTTTAACTCTATGGCATACAAGTAAAGTATTTGTTTTTCTGTATATTCAGAGTTTATCCATTTACCCAGGATTGGCCTCTATACACACTATGCCAGCACCAGTTACTGTTTGAACCCTGGAGAGTGCCAAGGCTGCTCACGGATGCACAATGAAGTTAATCATTCATCATCTGAAGGAATACAGCTAGATCCGCTGCACATTTAAAGTTCATGTAAAGGGTGTTCTTATAGAAAAGGATACCTTGCATGGCAATCTGTCTTAAAGAGCTACAGATAAGGATGTAGTTGGTACACACCTTGAATTCTCCGAAGTTCAGCAGACCTGGCACTTGGAATGACCCCCAGCTTGAAAACAGAATCCCAGAACGGAAGAAATTCAATGTAAATGTGGCAGACATGGAGCAGAAAAGCTGACAAGAAAGGAGAATTAGGTAATCAGATCCGTATAGAGTTCTCAGCAAAACTCGCACAAACCAAGATCTCTTTATCTGAGAGGGTGAGTCTAAGTTACCCAGATGTGATTATATATTATTGCAGATCTATACATACATAACCAAAAGACTCAGCATGTATCCCTTTTTATTACTTGTAGTGGGCATGTCCTACTTACCACTTTCCATGTAAGTCCCTGATTCCAGAAACTTGACCCTTCCTCCAAACTAAACAGTGTACCCCCAATAGGAGCTCCAAAAGCAGCAGCCACCCCTGCAGCAGCTCCAGCAGACACAAAGTCCCTCTTGTCCCTAAAAGCACAGCAAGCAGCATCAGTAAATGACATCCTCAAGGGTAAGGCACATGAGAACTGATCTATATGGTGAGCAATTTATGGTACCCACACAGAGGGAACGACCAAGCAATCAACAGCCAGGGACAACTATATGTCCTGGTGAATTGGGATTCCTTGGGCAGATTTATTAATGCAATTATACCAGTTTTCTAGCTACCTGGTGAGCCTGTACTATAAAAGGCGAACATCAACACAATATTATCAACTTAGTTTTGAAGTGAGATTCCAGCAGTAAACAAACACTCCATTTTCCTCTATTCACATAAAAAAAGTTTAAAAAAAAGTGCCGATGTCAGTCGGTCTGGCTTCTCTGGGGGATCAGCTGCTATCCAAGGGAAAGATGTGGGCAGGCCGTCATTGCAGGTACATCTAGGCCGCCAATGCTGAAAACCGCTAACTGCAGCAGAAACCCTCCAAAGTCAGCCCATCACTGAGAGATTTGTTTCATGCTAAGGGGTGATCCAAGCACATAAACAAGACCCCCTCCAAGTAAAATACCATAATGAGAATATATGTAGTGAAATCATTCCTATAACAACTCACCTGTCACTGCGGAAATAAGGGAAGTCAAAGCGAATCTTTTGGAAGGAAATACTCTGGAACTAAAAAAGGGGAAAAACAAACAAACAGATGTTTTTGATACTTTAAGGATCAATATTAATTCTGTCTTCATTCTAAGAAAGCTCATTGGGAAGCATTTAAGGATGATCATCTCTGTTTTTAATGGAGTTTCCCTCACACCTGGATAAATCATTTAAAGGGGCACTCCAGGAATTTAACATTGTTGGACTATGGCTGATTAGTGTGGGACTGACCTCTGGAGACACTCACTGATGAGTAATGAAAGGGCAGCAGTTCTGCAAGCAACACTCCTCCTTAATTGTGTGCATAGGCGCAGCGAATCGTCCGTATGAGCAGCTATAGCTGGTACTGCAGCTCATTCCATCATTTGATGTGAATACCAAAAAAAAACAAAAAAAAAACAAAACACTAAACTTCCCAAGTATCTCACCTGGGGTAGCCCTGCTCCCACAATGGCCCCACTGTGAATCATTGGTCCTTCCTTTCCTACAAAAAGTCCTGTAGAAAAAGAAAAAAAAACATCATAGTTTAAAATAAAAAAAATAAAAAAACCTTTAGAAATAAACATGCAGAACATAGAGCAATGTATTTCCTGGGATAGCAGTCAAAGAAGGCGGCCCCTGCCAAGCCAGGAGGCGCCCCAGAAGGCAGCATTGTCACTTCCGACCTTTGTGCTGCTCCAGGCACTATACAATTCTAGGACTAGGAGAGAATCCAGTCACATTACGTTAATGTGCCTGGTGCAGTCCAGGAGATGTTGCTGTCCTTACCTCCAGACACACTGAATAAGACCCCCAGAACTTTGCAGACAAGTGTTCTGAGCCGGACCACACCTGGGACCTTGACACCATTCAGGTAACATTTGATCTCAGGAATTCCAGAACCAGCTGCCACAGGCTGAGTAACAAACAGAGACGTAGCTAAGATCCTCTACTTCTTGATCTTCTATTGTTTTAGGTCTTATGAAAAATTACCTGTATGAGGACGAATAATGTTGCAATGAAGGCAAAAATCAAGTTGAACCCAAGAAGCTCTAGCAGCGAGAGAGCAAGGCATCCTCGGTCCGTGCAGTCCTCCACAGCTGGCACAATGTTAAGGAACCCTCTATGAACTAGATCTCAGTGCAGGAACACATGGGACACACACACGTGATCCCAACTGACTGCCATAGGGCTTTCATGAAAAATTCTTCTGCTTTATTTCAGAATGTGCTCAATTTCAGGATTACATCCGAGAACGCATGAGGTGAACAAGGTTTGTTTTGAACTGAAACGCGATCTCAGATGTAATCCTGGAATTGAGCACATTATGAAATAAAGCAGAAGAATGTTTTACAAAAGCCTTTTGTTCCCAAGTCTTGAATCTTTCGTATACAGATAGCCATTGCAACTGGATGGCAGAAAAAGGCTTGTGAGTATATGTGCATTAATGCAAGTGAGAGCAGAAGACCAGCAGTAAAAGGTGGGATATTATCTTTAGTTCATGCCATATAGGTAACACAGACCTGGTAACACACAAGGCCACCTGTGCATACAGAACCACAGGGCTCGTATACCTGATAGTGCCAAATTGGGCGGAAAAAAGTGCTAAACTAAATCCAAATGGAGACAACTCAGGCAAAAGTAGGGAAGGATACAGCCTTGTACCACCTTGAACTTAAACTGAGAAAATAGGCGAACAAAGTAATCCACGAAGAGCCCGACCTGCGTACGTAAAAAGAGACATCAGCATATAAGTCAAACCTATAGTATACAACCTTCATTAACTTTAATTATGTTTAATTTGTTACGAATGCAGCAATACCAAATAAGTGCACTTTTATTTTTTAATAAAAAAAAAAGGGGAAAGTGGGCAAAAAAAGTTTTTTTTTTGTTTTTTTTAAATACACATTTTCTGTCTTTGTAGCAGACTTGAACCCGCAATTGTATGATCGCTATGGTAATACATTGCATCACATCTGTACTGCATTGTATTATCACTATTACTAGCGATCATATACCATAAGCAGAGTCGGACACCAGTCAATGGTGTTAAACTGCCATGGCAACTCATCGGCAATGACAATGCGGCGAGGGATTGTTGTATGTAAGGGGTTAACAGTGGAGACGGGTGTTTACACCGATTCCCTCTGATGCAGCTGGATGCCAGCTGTCAGTCACAGCATGCTTGCGCTCAGCTTCTGAGCCCGGGCCATGCACGTTTACGTCCTGCAGCATTAGGCACCAGGCAGCCAGGTCGTACACTTACGTCCTATAGCGTTAAGGGGTTAAAGGGATCTTCTCACCATTAATATTTTCATGTGGATGTCTCTTCAATGTCCAACTGCTGGGACTAGCGCCGAACCTGCACTTACCATACACTGAAAGGATATACTCCGAAATTAAGAGTTGCTGTATTTACACCATATATCCCCTGTAATGCATATGTGCCATTTATCTCTTTTTAGTTATGCACCATTAGGACACTGCTATGATCACTGATTCTAACTTAGCTGGACTGTCCATTGGAGCCTGAATTCTTCCTCCAGTCTCAGGCAATCAGGCTGCTGCTGTCTTGCCATGCTTTACACTGCAGCTCTGCTTGCTCAGATTAGCTGCTGTGTATAAGTACAAGCCCAGCTCATATCCAGCAGAAGTTCAGAAATTACAGTAAGGACTGACTCATAAACCAGAGATAAAACAAGTATTGCTACCTCTGGTAACATCATTGTCATAAGTAGCAAAATTATGGAAATAGAAGACATGCTGAAGCTCCGTACCAGCCCTGTGCACACGCCGATGGCAAACACCATGATCCACCGCACCGCCTCGTACCGCCGAGACTTCTGTCAATAGAGGGAACAACAGGGCAGAATCAGAATAAGACCGGACTTAAAGGGCTTTATGTATGTAAAGTGTAAGGGCCCTTTACCACGGCCGATCATTGTTCAGCTGAGATCCTACAAGAATCTGAGCAATGATCGGGCCGTGTAAATACCCCGCAGCGACTGAACGATGCAAGCATGAAAATCAAACAACCATTGGCCATTGTAAACAGGCAGTCATTCATCTGTGAAGGACAACCTGTTTATTATGGATGGAGGTGGGTAGGACAGAGATCGTTCCAGCCCGCCTACCTCCATTCAGTGAGCGCGATTATCGCTGGAGTGGCGGACGGTGGTTGAATCTCCCGACAGTCACCCTTTTGAAAAGGGCTCTTATCATAGGAGTCAGTTTCAATTTATAACCTTCAAGATCTTAGCTTACTATTAGTGAAAACAAACATTTCCCGTTTATATACATTGTCTGAAAACCCATGATGACCCAGTCCTGCTCACTGAGCGGAGGGTGTGTTGCAGTGTGTCAGTGTAGACCAGACTGGGAGGACTGCCTGCACTGCACTGATACATTGTAACAATCTGCAGGGATTCTCTTTTTAGAAGGGAGATGCTGAAATAGGAAAGAACTGCAGCAGCAGGGAAATCCAATTCCGTTCCAATGTCCAAGGGCCGTGGGCACTGTTCATGGCATCCTGTAGGCTACTCACTGCAGGAAAGTGGCTAATTCCCCTGTAAATAGTTAGTTAGTAGTTGTACCATGGAGTTTGAAGCAGTGCAATGAAAATAGTAGTTGCTTACTAAGCAATCATCATAAGCAGTCTTCTCAGCGTTTCTATATATTAAGGTGCCACGGTAGCGGCTCTGGCCTGATCCGAATAAGTAGGGTAGAAGCAATTTATATAGGCTGTCGTTCAGTGAACAGAGGGTCACTAGGCCAAGAACAAGAATGAAGATCCAGCAGTTGGGAATGTGACTGAGCATGTGTGTCCACCAGCACTCCGCCTATTGGATGGGCACGCACATTGATATACACTGTGAACACCAGGTGGCACTGTACTACACAAGTGTCATAACTCTATACCGGATTGTTTTAATGCATGTAAAGGGAAAAATATTCTTATATTTTTTTATTGGTTGGACAACCCCTTTAAGGTTTAACCATTTATCCAATCCCTTCACACAAGTATACCTCCACCAGCCTCATGTTCACATAACCCTGTATGGATGCACTGGTTCAGATTACACCTATATGATGGTGGTGCTTCCTCTCCTTAAAAGTTACCTTGTGGGTAATGGTTTCCAGCACTTCCAAGTAGGGGTCATTGATGCATCGGTCATAGTCCAAACTCTGCAACACAGAGAGACAAAGTTTAATGTCTACAATAGAGAACCCAATGACAAGAGAGCAACAGGAACCCTCGATGTATCTAGATTAGAGATGAGCGAGCGTACTCGGAAAAGCACTACTCGCTCGAGTAATTTGCTTTATCCGAGTATCGCTGTGCTCGTCCCTGAAGATTCGGGTGCCGCTGCGGCTGACAGGTGAGTCGAAGCGGGGAGCGGGGGAGAGCGGGCGGGAGAGAGGGAGAGAAAGATCTCCCCTCCGTTCCTCCCCGCTCTCCCCTGCAGCTCCCCGCTCCGTGCCGGCACCCGAATCTTCAGACCCGAGCACAGCGATACTCGGATAAAGCACATTACTCGAGCGAGTAGTGCTTTTCCGAGTACGCTCGGTCATCTCTAATCTAGATGGATGATGAAGCTATGCCTATACACTAGGTACTGTACATATACAAATTCCATGATTCTAGGATGTTCGGCCCGTGTCTGCGGAGCCAATTAGAGTACAGGCTGCCATGACTGATGGATTTTGTTCTGCTGATGATATCGTCATGGTAAGAACTTTCTCGTCATTATGTCCACAAAGCGACAACGATGGCTGCCAAGTCGTCACAATAGAATAATGTGGCTTAAAAAAAAATTTTAAAAAAGGGAATCAAGATTTTTAGTTTTTCAGTAGCTCCGGGAGCAAAGTCCTGTGGAGCTATGGGGAAACTCTGGACAGTAATGGACATAAGTAAATATTCATCAGGTAATGTCTCTAGCACCATAATTAACTAATGGACAGGCCAATGCTAAGTGACATGGCTCATGGTTATCAGATAACCAAAAGAGGGGCAAATACAGGGTCTTAAAGGGAGCTTTCCAAAGGGGGATTCTCTTTAAATAATATGATTCTAACTGCAGGCAATTGCCACTAGATGCTTCATGATAAGTCAGTCTACAGTGAGCTCCCTCTAGTGGTGACAATGCTCCTGAATCACTCTGAAGGGTGTTTCTGTGCACACAAGAGGTCTTGTAGAGATACAGAAGTATCATGAACGTTCGGCATAAAATACTTCTAGTCTCGGCAATAGGGAGAGGAAAAGGGGGAATATGACCCAATGCTGGAGGGGGCAGCAAGAGGCACATGGGCAGACTCAAGATGTAACTAGAAGCTCCTGAGATGCGTACCCAAAGAGGACTTGTACATCACACTGTATATAACCTATACAATCTATATACATAGCTCCAAGTAGTGGGGACACATCTATAGGATAGGTCATCAGAGCTCCATCCTGCTGGATTCTCATGCTATTGTCTCAGGGACTATCTGCAAATGTAGCCCTTACGGCTGTGCCCTAGGTGACATTACAAAGATGCTTACTTCATAGTCTTTGCGAGGTAGGATTTCCTCATCTTCTTCCCGTGTCTCCCCCAAAATAGTCTAGGAAACATAAGGGATGAAGTTAGCGATTATGTCAGGAAAGACTCCAAAAAAATATATAGTTTTAAATAGTCTGTCATTGGGTGATTCTGTGGTTGTAAAACTATAACTATATAATAACCTGCCCAAAGCCCCATAAACTAACGTATGGTGGGATTAGGCGAGGTGACAGACAGTTGGGTGGTATAATTTTCATACTTGCCCGGCGCCCGAAAATCCAACTCTTTTTAAAGCCCTGTGTGCGCTCCTATACAAGTCTATGGGCAGGAAGCAGGGGAGTATTGAAAATACATCACAAGGCTCGCTGTCACCTCACCTAAGGGCACCAGAGGTACTTTAGGCAGGCGACAGCTTCCCTCCAACCCCTTAAGTTTATTTTAATACACACTGTCAAATAGACCACATGCAGGCGGCCGGGTCGGATCCCCTGCGAGAATTCTCACAGCAGGATGCGACCCGCGCCCCTGCAGGGACCAGTGCGGGTCTCACCTGCTCCCGCGGCTCCGGCTCTCTGATGTGCTGGCACATGCGCAGAGCGGAGCTGGTGCACCGGGAGGACATCCTGTGATTTGTATTTTCATGCGGCCGTCTGCATAGGATTGCGTTTTGTAATGCAATCCTATGCAGGCGGGCACGGGCGGAAATTCTGCGGGAAACCATGAAGTTTCAACCACTCTAGAGGGAATTTTCAGTACATAAACATTACTTTATTTACTTAAGGTTATTTGCACTGTTGTTGACACACTGGCTGTCACATAAGCAGAAGTTGTTTGGAAAGTTAGTGACCACTTCTGCTGCAATTCCACGAGTTAGTAAAAGTCTCAAAAAGGAGATAAATAAAAGATCACCGAGCTCATAAATGCCTATCTTCCCTTAGGCCCAATGTCCACGGGCAGGTCGCATTCCGCGGGCAGCAGCCTGCAGCAGAATCCCACGCTGCCTGCGGCTGAGGACCCTGTATACCTGTGCGGGCAGGCAGCGGTGCCCACGTGGACCTTTCTTCTGCCAGGACATCTGTATTGCAGATGTTCCGCACGGCTCGCCGTCGGACATGCGCTGTACAGATTTTTTTTTTAATTTCCTGCTTTCCCGCTGGATCCGCGGCCCGTTCGCAGTGTCAGCTTCCATTGATCTGCACTGAAAACTGAAATGGAGCAGGCTGCTTTTTTTTTTACTTTTTTACACAGACCAAAAGGTCCGCAAATCAAGTCTGCACGCTTTATTTCATTTGCAGACGCCCATATATCCCTGTGGGTGGCTTGATTTGCGGATCTGCAAATCATATCCGCCTGTGGACATTGGGCCTTAGGCCGCTCTCACACAGTTTTTTGCTGTACATGTCGCACATGCAAGATACGCAGCATTACACCTCCATGTATTTCAATGGGGCCTCTCACACTAGCGGTTTTTGCGCTGTGTATTTTATGTACGTGGCATGTCCTGTTTTTGGCATTTTAGTGCATATTTCACTCATAAAATCGCCAATTGAAATAAATGGTTTGCCACCAGGAGGGGGAAAAAAAACAAAACTTGCAGCAGCATCAACTTGCTTGCCTGCGTTTTTATTGTGCAGTAAAAAACGCAAATGCGCACAAAACCGCAGCTCTGCACGCAGTACAATACCCAGCATTTAACATCGGGTGGTGAGAGGGGCCCTAGTACAGAGCGCCTCTTTCCTCTGGAGGTGACCACACCTTCCTTGAGTGTTACCATCATATAGCCACTCATTACTTCAGAAGGGTCGGTGATCCGGGGATTATTCCAATTGCCAGATTGGAGTCAGAAAGGTTTTTTTTCTCAAATTGGGGTTAAATTACCTGGGTGTTTTATTTTTTGCTTTCCTCTAGATCAGTGTTCCCCAACCCCAGTCCTCAGGGACCCCAACAGGTCATGTTTTCAGGATTTCCTCAGTATTGCACAGGGGATGTAATTATTGTCGGTGCCTCAGACATTGCCACAGGTGTTCTCTCTATAGTATATCCTGAAAAGTGACCTGTTGGGGTCCCTGAGGATTGGGGTTGAGCCTGAGTGTAATAGGCTGAACTGGATGGACTTTTTTTTTTAACTTTACATACTATGTTACTAGGAAGCAATTTTGGAAGTTTTGGAGGATGGCCGTTGGTCACCCATCTCCACATACGGACAACTTCCTCACCTTGTGCTATAAAACTGCCTTTTCTGCCAACCTGTCCCAATACACCAGGAGCTGGCCCTCCTAGAATGGCCACCTGCCAACCCCGGTATACTAGTCTTGTGAGAGTCATTCTGTGGTTGTTGGGATCTCCTCCATTATGGCTATACTTGAAATAGCATATTTGCAGATGAAGCAGCGTGTGCTGCGGCTCAGAGATGGAAGCACTTGAATCCTGCAAATCAGCATTCCTGACCATTTCTCAGGCCGTGCCGACATCCACCCTGCCAGCTTGTCACAGTCATCCATGTATCCATCAGCATTGAGAGGGTTGTCCAGGCGAGAAGAACATGGCTGCCTTCTTCCAAACACAGCGCCACCCTTGTCCATAGGGTTGTGTCCGCTATTACAACTCCCATTTACTTCACTGGAGCTGAGCTGCAATACCACACACCACCCTACAGACAAGGGTGGCGCTGTGCTTGGAAGAAAGCAGCCATGTTTTTCTAATCCTGGACAACTCATTAAACAAAGACAAAAGGATTCTGCTCATAAGAGTTGACAATCTAAGGCTCAAGTCACATCTGCGTTAAGGCTGCGGTGCCAATTTTGGAAAAGAGAAATGGATTTAACCCTTTCCAATCCACTGTCTGACGTCTGAAGACATTATTATTTAAGGCTGTACAGCTCTGATGTTGGAAGACATCCGTCGGGGTTCTCTTACTGTATATTGCCAGCCTCTCTGCTGTCGGAGCCTATCCAATGTGTCACCTCATGCAGTACTGGCTTTAGCCAGCAGATAGCGCCATTGTATAACAGCAGAAAAAGAGTAAGCCCCCTAGGAAAACCAGGATACAAAATTGGATTGGAAAGGGTTAAACCTGAAATAAACCGATCCGTTTTTCCTCCATTGATTTCAATAGGGTTTTTTAAAACCAGAAAGCAAACAGAGCTTTCTGTTTTGTTTCCGCTTTAATTCAGTTTCTCTGCTGCAAAAGCGGCGCAGTGGCCCGGGGAGTACGGCTTCAGCCCTAACGCACATGTGAACAGAGCCCAAGGCCGCTGTCACGCTGCTGAGAAAATCGTACAAAATTTGGGCATTGCGAGACGCATGAATATGAACCCCATTCTTTTAAATGGGATCATACATATAAGCAATCTTTTCTTACATCCTATCTATGGCCGTGCCCTCACATCGCATCACCCATTGTTTTCAATGGGGCCGGCAAAGCATCGTACCGTGTGCTAGGGGCACACCAGTGTGAGGTTTCCCATTGAAAACAATGAGGAAACACTCCGCAATCCTCCACCGCGGCCATCAACTGCGCCGGGGCACCGCTACTTCCCTGAAGTGATGCCAAGGGGTTTTAACACAAAAATGCCTTGCATCCGCAGGGATATTGCATGGTGGCGAACGCGATATCAGGACAAGGTTCACGGTCCAATATCGCACTTATATGTGTGAAGTTAGCCTACAGAATAGAATCTTCTGGTCCTTCAAGGGTTAAGAAATATTGCAATGTGCAAAGGTGGTTATAAACTGGCAGCGGGCTGGAGGTCACCAAGTGTAAGGGCTCACGAGCGCAAGTTCACCCGGATTACGCACTTCTAATATGTGGTGAATGGAGTCAATGAATGTACATTGATTTCAATTGCCCCATTCACATTAGTGTGTATACAAGGCGCGTTATATATACAAGGCGCGTTATATACACATGGCGTGTAATAAGCACATCATTTATTTCACCGCATATTACGTGCATACAGTCCTTTTTGTTCTACATGGACAGCATATTCAATGCTGTAGATAAGCAATACATTGCATACGAGTGACACACAACGCCGCTATGAGAAGCATGCATAAAGGGGGTGGCGAGACCCCTGGCATCATCCCCGGCTGCTAGTGCTGCATTAATGGGTCACTTAAAAGACTGAACTATGTAGCAGAAAGCTCTTTGCCAAGTTTTGTCTGGCAGCCACGAAGCGTAGTTGTGGGGGGCTGAAGTTGAACTTTCACACCTGGCCAGCAGGCCTTTCGCTACGCCCCGGGATTTTGTTCTAAAGAGATCTCAAGAACAAGTGAGTTACTGGGAATTAAAACAATGGAGAATCTGAGTTATGGCGGCGGTAGTGCTGCCAGTGGGCACATAATGAATGTGCTTACTGACCCCTAATGGGAGCGCCATCTACATAGCCAACATGTAAGAGAGCCCTGCGCCCCTGTAATGGTGTGTCCCCCAGGCCGTGACCCTCCTCACATACTATCTGCAGATTTGCATCCATGAGACATGCGGCTGGCAGATACCGCAGCACGTACGGGTTACACGGGGCTCAAACACTTCCAGAAGTTAAGCAGTTCTGGAAAGAGGTTAAATAGAAGAGTCAAACAGTACAGCGGCAGGCCGGGGGGCACCGGGCACTGCCAGCATCTGGGTGTGCCCGCTGATGGTAGCCAGAAGATACAGCTATGGAGGGGGATCCAGAGGGTATGAGGGGTGACCAGTGGGCATCCACATGGTCAGGTGTATAAGGGGTGCGCTGGGTGTAATCACAGGGTGCCAGGTGTATGATGGGGTTTTGGGGGACAGGTGACTGTCAGCAGTATTAGGGAGGGGCTGGATTGGATACATGATGGACAAATGTGGGGTGTATGAAGAGGTGCGGGGTGTAATCAGCGGGTGTGATGGGTGGGTCAGGGATCTGATGGGATAGCCTCAGTGAGTGGCGGTGTATGAGGGGTGTGATGGGCTGGCGCGCCGTGTATGGCAGATTCAAGAGGTGTCAGGCTGTGGTGGGCAGGAGTCCAGCATGTGGCACAGGAAGGACAGGTACCCAGCATATAGGGTATGCAATGGGCAGGTGTCCAGTATATGGGGGAAGGACAGGTACCTAGCATATGAGAGATGTGATGGACAGGTGCCCAGTATATGGGGGACTGAGCAGGTGCCAGGCATGGGATGGGCACGTACCTGACATATGAGGGAGGTGATGGGTAGGTGCCTTATGTATGAGGGACTGAGCAGGTGCCAGGTGTGTGATGGTTAGATGCCAGTGTATGCAGGAGGTGAGGGGCAGGTGTCCAGCATGTGGTACAGGGAGGACAGGTACCTCACGTACGAAGGATGCAGCAGGTGTGTGATAGGTGCTGGCACGTGAAGGATGTGATGGGCAGCTGTCCGGTGTGATAGGTGCTGGCACATGAAGGATGTGATAGGCAGGTGTATGAGGGGATGGGCAGGCGCCAGTGTATGAGGAATATAGTGGGCCGGTCCCCTGTGTGAGGGATGAAGTAGGTGTGTGATAGGTGCTGGCATATGGAGGATGTGATGGGCAGGTGTATGAGGGGATGGGCAGGCGCCAGTGTATGAGGGATAGAGCAGGTGTCAGGTGTGTGATAGGTGCTGGCATATGGAGGATGTGATGGGCAGGTGTATGAGGGGATGGGCAGGCGCCAGTGTATGAGGGATAGAGCAGGTGTCAGGTGTGTGATAGGTGCTGGCACATGAAGGATGTGATGGGCAGGTGTATGAGGGGATGGGCAGGTGCCAGCGTTTGAGGGATGTGATTGGCAGGTGCCTGGTGTGTGATAGGTGCTGGCACATGGAGGATGTGATGGGCAGGTGAAGGGGGACTCAGCAGGTGCCAGGCATGGGGTGGGCAGGTAGCTGGCACACGAGGGTTGGACAGCTGCCCACTACGTGACCATGTGGCTAGGCAGAGCGCAGGAGTGATGCAGCAAGTGGAGGGCAGACACTGGGGAGACACTTGACGGTCATGTGGGATCAGGCTGATAGCCAGCCATCACTATAGCGCTCTAGTCAGACCCCGCCCCCCGCATTATGTCCTACACCCCACTCTCACCAGCTCCTCTGGGGTGCGGCTCTCTCGGTCCCCGCAGCAGCAGCAGCACACTGAGCCCCCGCAAGTCGCCATCTTTATTGTAACCCCCTCCTTCTGGACAGGCGGCAATCACATGACAACAGCAATCCCTAGAAGCCCCCCTAGAGGCACCCGCAAGACACGCCCAGAGCACACCGATCACGTGACTTGTCCGCTCGTACGAGCTGCGCCTGGAAGGCTCCGCCCCTAAGAAGGCGGTGCTATTTGGCCGGACTGTGTGGTCACGTGTTGCTGCCGCTGTCTGTAAGCTAATGACGTCACGAGAGGTTTAATGCTCTTCTCTGGCGGGTCGGGGGCGAGGATCCATGCGGCGGCGTGCAGACCATAAAGAGGAGGTGAGAGGGGGCTGCGGTGCACGGGCTGTATATCTATACCATGCTGTGTCATGTACAGTGTGGGAGGGGATGCGTGAGTGAGTGAGTAAGTGAATGAATGAATGAATGCATGCATGCTCTTCAGCTGCTGGTGGACTACAAGTACCAGTATGTCATACACTCCACGTGATGATCTGTAGCATGCTGGTTCTTGTAGTTTTACAGGATCTCTTTTGCTGCAGCTGACTGATTATTACATAACGTGTGTGTATATATATATATATATATATATATATATATATAATGTGTGTGTGTCTCTGTCTGCAGCTCATCTGTAGACATGTATAACCGCTTCTTCCTCTGCCACACTTTCCAGTTATGACTTTATAAAAGGTTTGGAGAACGCCATGTCCCATTTACAGCAGATGCGTTGTTATACATCCGCCCTGGCGTCACGGGTCTCTTGAAATCGCATCGCCACTACGTGTTTTCTGCACACGACTTGCAGAGTTGTGTAGATGTATTCTTAAACGTCTGGTTTGCTGAAAGCTGCCAGCCCTCTAACTAGCCCAGTCTTGCAGATACAAGAGCCGACCGATCTTACATGAATCCCTGAGATGAAGGCGACTGCTATTATGTGACGCTTTGGTTATGGCACCATTTTCCTTTTGCAAAAAGACCTTACGCCATACTTGGCAGCCTCACCCGGGCATCGCTGCCAAGGCAGTGTCTAGAGAATCCATGCATTTTGTAATTCCCCGTATTATAAAGGGATAGTAAACTTAAACTTCACGTTTCCTTTGTCATTGAATGCAATCTATTATCCTCTGTTACCAGCCATGTCAGGGCTGGAGAGAGACTGACTGGTATCCTTTAGGGCTCATGTCCACGGGCAAAATAGGATTTAGGATCCGCAGCGGATTTCCTGCATGCGGATCCGCATCCCATAGGGATGCATTGACCACCCGCGGGTAGATAAATACCCGCGGATCGTCAATAAAAGGGATTTAAAAAAAAATGGAGCATGGAAAAATCCGGACCATGCTCCATTTTCGTGCGGGTCTCCCGCGGGGACGGCTCCCGCGGGCTTCTATTGAAGCCTATGGAAGCCGTCCGGATCCGCGGGAGACCTAAAATAGGAATTTAAAGTATTTACCATCCGGCGCGGGCGGGGAAGATCAGCTGTTCCTCACGGCCGCATCTTCCTTGCTTCGGCTCGGCGGATGTGCCCGGCGCATGCGCGCGGCACGTCGACGACGTGCCGGCGACGTGCCGCCGGCGTCAGGAATTCATCCGCCGGCCGAAAATGAAGATCCGGCCGTGAGGAACAGCTGATCTTCTCCGCCCGCGCCGGATGGTAAATACTTTTAAATTCTTATTTTCGGCGCTCATGTCCGCGGGGCAGGAGGGACCCGCTGCAGATTCTCCATGGAGAATCTGCAGCGGATCTGATTTTCCCCGTGGACATGAGGCCTAAGTGTGATGACCAGAAAACGTGCGATCATTACTTTATTCCCCTTCTCTTCAGTAGGTGTTTACATGAATGGAGCTACAGTTGAGCATGCGCACCCAGTGGGACTGCCAGAGAGAAGAGAGTACAAGTGCTCCCCTGTCTCTGGGAATCCCACTGGAATGAATGGTGTGATGGTGCGCATGCACGAACACCGATCCATTAATTTAGACACCTCCTGAACCCCCATTTTCTTGATCAATGTCGCCCCCAACTGATCAGATATCTATGCGCTGCCCTGTGAATAGGTGATCCTTTTTATTTTGGGAGACCACCCTATTATTGTAGTGTTAAATGTTCTGTAACTTTGTAATGTATTTACTTCATCTCAGCACTTTGAAGATCTCCACTTGCTGTCCGTGATTGGGAGCCCGCTGTGAGTGGAGAATCGCTATGATTCTCCGCTCGTGGACAGAGGGGGCTGCGCTTTCCATAGCAACGCTATGAAAAGCGTTCACTGCGTTTCCTGCCGCTGGATTATCGCCGCGGGGAATGCAATGAAAATTCGCCCTTGGACAGGAGCCCTAAAACCTCTACTAACGTTCGTAACCCTTCCGAAAACAATCGGCTTTACCTGAAACTGTTGCTACTCAAGGTAATTATTTCCATAGGAATCAATGTAAATCCAATTAATTTGTTCTAGACAATCCAAAAAACACCCCAAACCCCATTTAATGGAGAATAAATGTGGTCTTTAATACAAAAAAAACAATAAATGAATATAAAACACTACTGTAAAGAATAAATGAACATTTAACATGTTGTTGAACGTTACTGTGTGTTATCTGTGGTGTTACATAGGACTGCGGGTGACATCATTATCTGTCCTCAGCGTTATCACTGTGTTCTCTGTGCTGTTACATAGGGCTGCAGGTGACATCTGCTGTGCTACAGTACATCATCTGTCCTCAGCGTTATCACTGTGTTGTCTGTGCTGTTACATTGGAGTGCAGGTGACATCTGCTGTACTGCAGTACATCATCTGTGCTCACCACTGTGTTCTCTGTGGTGTTACATAGGACTGCAGGTGACATCATTATCTATTCTCAGCGTTGTCACTGTGTTCTCTGTGCTGTTACATTGGAGTGCAATTGTAGTGTACTAATGTATTACCCATCGCCGACAATGGAGAAAGGTGGGTTGCATTAGCAGCAGGCGGAGGAGTCACTGAGCAGGAGATCACGTGGGCCGGCACACGCCGGTGTTATTAGAGGCAACCAATGTTACCACAGACAAAATTTTGGCTAAAAAAACAGCCTTACTTGAAATCGGCTTTAGTAGATGTCAGTGCCAGTAGAGGGTTTACTGTACTACTCATAGCTGATACATTTCCCTGCGCCCAGGCTGATACATTTCCCTGCGCCCAGGCTGATACATTTCCCTGCGCCCAGGCTGATACATTTCCCTGCGCCCAGGCTGATACATTTCCCTGCGCCCAGGCTGATACATTTCCCTGCGCCCAGGCTGATACATTTCCCTGCGCCCAGGCTGATACATTTCCCTGCGCCCAGGCTGATACATTTCCCTGCGCCCAGGCTGATACATTTCCCTGCGCTGCTCCATTGTAACAAACAGGACAGGAGTGATATTTCTGCTCCTGATGTCTTCCTCGCTGTCTAGACTTGTGATTAATCTGCTATGATTACATGAGCCGAAGATTAACACATAAAATGGCCAGTGCCGTGTACCCGGTGTGGGCGCAGTCTTGGCAGCGCTTGTTTTGGGCTGTGCAGATGTAATACTATAACCACACGTGACTTGGCACTAGAACCGGATGACTTTTCACCTAGTTCAGATCTGGTGCAAGCAGCCGCCTGGATTGCCAAGGATTATAAATTCCTGAAGATCTCATAGTGGCATTCTGCAGCGGTAGGTCCGTGCCGCTCTCTGAACCTACTGGTTGATGCCATCCTGCAAGTAGGACTCCTGATGGTACCTAACTTATAGGCGCATATTATGAGACCGCTGGTCATTGTTGTAAACGGTACCGATCCAATTGGCAGCACAAGAACCTAAAGTAGACCCGAGGGGAGGGTGGTGAATTCCTGGCAGGTGCAGGTATGCCTTGTTCCCCACAGCTGTACAGATGATCTATACTGTGCCTGCTCACAAATCTCTGATTCAGGAATTGCCATGTGAGTGTTGGCGATGGTGGTGTGCTATTGTTTGGACCTCTGCTAAGTTTTTGCATATTTAATAGTAGGAAGGTATCTGTAGATTTATGTATGGGTGTCATTTCCATATGCCCTGCTGGCGGAGTGTCCTAAGCAGGTCTTTTAGAGTCTGGCACATCCAGATACCCTGTGGGGCTATCTACTTAAAATAGTGTGTGAAATGCTGTACTAAGTAAAGCCCGTGCCCGGCTACAAGCAGCACGTGTATTAAGAGGTGCAAGCTTCCTGATACATTTGTCTTTCACCTGGTAGCACATCCCTCAGAACATGAGCTAGTGTTATATGTGCTGCTGGGATCTGTATTAGAGATGAGCGAACGTACTCATTTAGGGGCGATTTCGCAATCGAGCATCGCTTTTTTTCGAGTAACTGACTACTTGAGCGAAAAGATGCGGGAGGTGGGGGGGTTGCAGTGGGGGGGGGGGGCGAGGAGAGAGAGCGCCCCCCGAATCTTTTTGCTCGAGTAGTCAGTTATTCGAAAAAAGTGATGCTGGATTGCGAAATTACCCTAAACGAGCACGGTTGCTCATCTCTAATCTGTAGTTCTAAGCTTCCTAGCAGCACAGCCCTCACTAACCAAGAGTCCAGCAGAACCGGACAGAGTTCACACAGAACGCTGCAACAGGACAGGACACAGCAAGCTGACACAAAACTGACAGAATATAAACAAACATGAACCAGCAAGACACAGACCACACAGCAAACTTCAACAGACAAGGATTCATGACTGCTCAGCCTGAACACCAGACAGAGACTGACAGAAGCTGGGTTTATATATGAGCACAGACCCAGGAGATTGGCTAGCAGGAAGTACCACACCCAGCTCAATCAATTAACCCTGTGAGGGCTGTTCTGCTAGGAAGCTTAGAAGTACAGATCCCAGCAGCACACGTAACAGCTAGGAGCTGGCATTGGTTTTGTTCGCTACTTTGTGAGTTATCTGTCACTACTGTGTGTGTGTGTGTGTGTGTGTGTGTATATATATATATATATATATATATATATATCTTTTGATGCTATCTTGCAGGATATTGCTGTGTTTATACCACCCGAATAATATCATAAATCTAATATGTTATGGAGAAATAAAGTTTTTAAGTAATAGAGTGTTTGCTTTTTTTATGAATTGATGAAACATTTGTGAAATGAATTTAAAAAGTGGTGGCAGATAACCCCCAAGTACTGTTTCTTCTATATGCTATGCCAGTTTCTGACATAGACTATAGGAATTGTGACAGGCGGTGCATGGCCATGTCCACTTTTTGAAGAAAATCACAGAGGCAGAGGGAACTATTTTATAAAATGCCCAAATTACAGAAGATCCCTTAATTAAGGGCACTTTTTGAAGAAGTTACATGGTTCAATGTAAATGCGGAAATTGTTGCAGTTTTTGCATGTGCGCCAAAATTGTGACTTTTGGATGCCCGAGTGCTTGTGTTTGGCTTGCTGATTGGCCCCACTGACTATAGTGGTTGCTGAATAATACTCTTTACCCTACAGTTCATGATGTGTGCAGTGCTCACTGGATGAACGTGGACCTCTTTTAAAGTAGCGCTATTGGTAATAGTTACACTGTAGTGAGCCATGTAGCCTTGTCTGATGATCCTGATTCCATTTACTGATAGTTTTTTTTTGAACCACATAGTATATTATAAATGTATTAGAACGTTCCAAGACTTGTCAGTATGCAATCAAGACTGCAAAACCATTAAATGTGATCTGTAGCAGAATGTTGCGCAGTTCCACATTTGATGGTGCTGGCAGCCTGCTAGACAGGATAATTTCTCAAGACCGTGCTGTGACTTGGTAGTGTAATTGTGTTATTAGGAATTGTCCTTCTGTATCCTCGGGCAGCTTTAAATTTCCCTTGGGGCGCCTTCAAGCGTATTTGTACACGTTTTTGCGGAATGAAAGTCGTGTTTTTTACTGTATTTTTTGCGTGTGCAAAAAAACAAAAATACACCTCTATGCTCCCAGCCATTGAAATGGCCAAATTCTTTAGTGAGTGCCAAAAGTTGTCTTGTCTTGTGCAGGAAAATAGAGAATGCTGCAGTTTTGTTTTTTATGCAGTGCACTTGGGTGTGCAAAATATGCATTTGTGAACAAACCTATTGAAATCAATGGGTTCCACTTTCTGCGTATTGCATGTGCAAGTTTTGCTCGTACAAATACACCCTTGTGAAGGAACGCTTATGGGCGCTATTAGAGCTCCTTCACGCTGGCGAGAGATATATTGGGCCGTGATTCACCCCGTTGAAAAAAAAATGGGTGATATCGCAAAAAAAATAGAAAATGCTGTGAATATCGTTTTGTTTTTTTTCCACGCAGAATTGCAGGAGTAAAAACATCACAAATGAGAATGAAACCATTGAAAATCACAGGTTTCATAATCATGCGTTCTCACTCACTCTCGCATTGCTAGGAAATTGCGCAATTGTCTCGCCAGTGTGAAGGAGCCCTTACACTGCAGCATTTCTTCTCTGCAAAACACAGGTGAAGCTTTGCTGATTGTGATCGGCACCTGGACTCATTATATGGTTTGAATAGATGAGTCTAAGGCTGGATTCACACGAACATATATCGGCTCGGTTTTCACGCCGAGCCGATATACGTTTGTGTGAATCCACCTTAAGTATCAGCTGCAATCACTTTCGCCACTTGTATTTTGCAGGGAAGAAATGCTGTGTAATAGCACCCTATGGACAGAAATGGTTAAGTGTGTTGGCCATGCGGGGTTGTTTGAGTTAACCCCTTTTGTCGTCGTCTTCTGCAAAATACCTGAGCAGAGAAGTTCCTAGAAGTTCCGGGGGCCGTTCTCTAAACATCCTGGTGCTGAGACTTCAGAACATAAAGATCAGATATCACAGGGCGCTTTAAATAGCAAACGCTCTTCTCCGCTCCATTTTGGGACCAGCAGTTGTGAAAACTATGGAGATGGTGCGCGTTCTTCTATAAGGCTGGGGTTGCAGTGAGGCTATTATCCGCAATTGGATACCTCGTGCATTTTTACTTATTATACACATTGGCTAGAAACTTTTTCCTATTCCAGACACCCAAAAATTGTGTAGAGCCCTTTAATTTGTAACCTATATACAATGCAACAATGACAGAGGCTGCAGCCTCCTTCTTGTGAGGTACCCATCCACACATAACTTGGCCTATACGGATGTCCCAGCAGGCGCTGCATCTGATTTTATACCTGGGGGCCAGCTTTGTA
Organism: Eleutherodactylus coqui; assembly: GCF_035609145.1. NCBI lineage: Eukaryota > Metazoa > Chordata > Amphibia > Anura > Eleutherodactylidae > Eleutherodactylus > Eleutherodactylus coqui. The sequence goes on along the minus strand of NC_089842.1, from coordinate 118,361,958 downwards.
GGTGCAGCTACACCAACTAGTGTTATTAAATTGAGGCGCCAAAAGGAATTTTCTTCTCCAGCAGCAGATTTCCATAATTCCTACATATAATGGCAACAATTGCTTTAATAAGCACTTTATGAAATTGCAATATAAGCAGATTTGTTTGATTTATCTCCACCTTCCCGATTCTAACATTTAGCAATCATTCTACATTGTGTGGGGATCATTTGTAGTGGTTGGGGTACCCGCAATGGACCAAGTGTGAGATTTAGGAAATTGAGTTCTAGTTGTTAGAGCCCAATTTTGGTCCTGGTGGCCAATGTGGAGCACAGAACAGTGTAACTTCTACATTTGGCTCCCTGGCAATGTCTGGTGAGTAGGCTGAGGTTCCCTTTAATTGGCTATAAAGATTGCATGTGACACATCACCTGACCCTCTGTCATAGGTGTGATTGCAGCAGGTAATATTGTTATATCTGCAGATAACTGTTATGAGTCGCTTCCTATTGTGCCTCCAGTGAAAGTCCCCATGTGTCACCTGTAACCTGTGTATTAACCGCAGGACCCCGGCGCTGTCATGACTCAGCAGCTAAAGTCCAACACCACCAGTACAAGCACTGGGAGATAAACGTGAGATTGGGAAAACTGTCCTTTTGCCTGCATTGGATGATAAATACATCACTATATTTAGTACATGGGTCCGGAGTATCAGGCAGCGCTAAATAGGAATTTCTATCTTGAAGATAAAAAATAATCTGAAATTGATGTCTAGGATCCAATGTTTCTAGCCTGCTGTCTCCTATCCTCGTGTGCACTTGCTGGACTAATGTGATTTCCAGAACCCCAGACTGTTGGAATCTTCCATATTTGATAGATCTATATGTCATTAGTGCAGTGCTGCCACTCAGCTTTCCAAGGCCTCTGAATGGTAATTTTCCTACTTACGGACCACGACCTAGATTGACTGTGCAGGCCAAAATGCTGGGCGACAACCCCTGTGTAATCTGTATTGATGGCTATATTGGTTATAATTCAGTCTTTCTAGGAACAGCTAGAACTAAGAAATGGCTGACTAGATTTATATTTTGTGTCTCCTCAGGTCTGTTCTCTAGTTGTCACCATGGTGAACGCAAACAGCCTTGATGGCAGCAGCGCAAGCTGTAGCAGCACAGATAACTCCAAGGAGAGCTCCAGATGTTCCACGCCAGTCCTTGACATAGAGCGGCACGAGCGGCTGCGGGATAAAATGCGTCGACGTGTTGAAGCTGGTGACAAGTGGTTCTCACTGGAGTTCTTCCCACCACGAACAGCCAGTGGCGCTGTCAACCTCATCTCCAGGTATGTGAGTCATCGCCGAGCCACCTGGTGAACCTCTGTGGTCTAGAGTGATGCCATGTGGGAACTTTGTGACTTTTGTGTTTCATTAGATTTCATGGCTGATGTAAAAGCGGATTTATCTTATTAGATCTCACATTGCAGGTTTGATCGCATGGGATCTGGGGGCCCCCTCTTCATCGATGTAACCTGGCACCCTGCCGGTGAACCAGGTTCAGACAAAGAAACCTCCTCAATGATCATTGCAAGTACTGCTGTGAATTTCTGCGGACTGGAAACCATACTGCACATGACTTGTTGTACCCAAACCAAGGAGGAGATTACAAGGCATCTTCAGAAGGCGAAACGCAATGGGCTGAAAAATATAATGGCTCTTCGAGGAGGTATGTTATACTGCTCACTGCTTGTGACTCACCCTGTGGGCAAGACTATAGCCAGTGTGATACTGCCTTCTGCGTATAAGAATACAACTACAAATAATACTGCCCCCTGTGTACAAGAATATAACTACTATAATACTGCCTCCTATGTACAAGAATATAACTACTATAATATTGCCTCCTATGTACAAGAATATAACTACTATAATACTGCCTCCTATGTACAAGAATATAACTACTATAATACTGCCTCCTATGTACAAGAATATAACTACTATAATACTACCCCCTATGTACAAGAATATAACTACTATAATACTACCCCCTATGTACAAGAATATAACTACTATAATACTGCCTCCTATGTACAAGAATATAACTACTATAATACTACCCCCTATGTACAAGAATAGAACTACTATAATACTGCCCCCTATGTACAAGAATATAACTACTATAATACTGCCTCCTATGTACAAGAATAGAACTACTATAATACTACCCCCTATGTACAAGAATAGAACTACTATAATACTACCTCCTATGTACAAGAATAGAACTACTATAATACTGCCTCCTATGTACAAGAATAGAACTACTATAATACTGCCTCCTATGTACAAGAATAGAACTACTATAATACTGCCTCCTATGTACAAGAATAGAACTACTATAATACTGCCTCCTATGTACAAGAATAGAACTACTATAATACTGCCTCCTATATACAAGAATAGAACTACTATAATACTGCCTCCTATGTACAAGAATAGAACTACTATAATACTGCCTCCTATGTACAAGAATAGAACTACTATAATACTACCCCCTATGTACAAGAATAGAACTACTATAATACTGCCCCCTATGTACAAGAATATAACTACTATAATACTGCCCCCTATGTACAAGAATATAACTACTATAATACTGCCTCCTATGTACAAGAATAGAACTACTATAATACTGCTCCCTATGTACAAGAGTAGAACTACTATAATACTGCTCCCTATGTACAAGAGTAGAACTACTATAATACTGCTCCCTGTGTATTATAATTTCACTGTGAGCCTTTTCTGTGGTCCTTTAGATCCTATGGGTGAAGAGTGGGAGGAAGAAGCAGAAGGATTTAATTACGCCGTTGATTTAGTGAAGCACATCCGCCATGAATTTGAAGACTACTTTGACATCTGTGTTGCTGGTAATTCACTCTCTGGAGTCTTACTTATAATTGATGGGAGAACATGAGTGAGTGTGAGTTCAGGCTTGTTCACATTGACGTTGTGCATTTCTTTGTTCAGCTCCATCCTTGGAGACAAATGTTGGTAAAACTGGAACTCCTGGACCCAGACCGCTCAGGACGGAATCCATTCCACTTCCACACCAGCACTTGCACTGTTGATATTGCACTGCATGCTGCGCTGCTTCAGCTTGGATTTTAGCGGAAATCTGCAGTAGAGGCTCCGAACGGAGCAGGCGATGCAGATGTGAACAAAGCGTAATATGTGTCTGTCTTTATCTGTACAGGTTATCCCAAGGGCCACCCTGAAGCTGAGAGCTACGAGGCAGACCTCCAACACCTGAAGGAGAAAGTGGATGCTGGAGCTGACTTTATTATCACTCAGCTCTTCTTCCGCTCAGAGACCTTCCTACATTTCCTGAAGGCTTGTAGAGCCATCGGCATCACGTGTCCCATCCTGCCAGGAATATTTCCAATCCAGGTATGTGTGTAGGAGGGTAAGTGGCTTTGTGTGACGTCGGCCATTTTTTAAAAAAAAACTTGTTTCTTCTGGTCTCGGGTGTTGATGAAACATGTCAGCAGATGGTACTGATTCTTCCCCTTCATCATATACAACACCTTGTTGTCTTTCCTCAGGGTTACGGTTCCTTACGCCAGCTGGCGAAACTCTCCAAACTTGAAATACCGCAAGAAATCAAAGATGTCATTGAGCCAATCAAAGACAATGATGCTGCCATCAGGAATTATGGTATCGACCTTGCGGTGTCCATGTGCCGGGAGCTGTTGGACAGTGGTCTTGTGCACGGCTTACACTTCTACACTCTCAACCGGGAAGTGGCCACCATAGACGTGCTCAGACGGCTGGGTTTGTGGCAGGAGGATCCGAGGTGCGTGGCCATTATCTGGTGAAGGTCACATAAGTAGTATTGACAGGGTTTAGAATATAATTAGTATGACTGTCACCTGTATCATTAGGAGTGTTTGTCATCTAGTACTACAGCTATGAATTTTGCATGGATTTCTGGGGGTTCTCCTTCTGCTGCATCACCCAGCTTTTTACTTTAGTATGATGATGGCCCCTGAACAGTGAATGCAGTATTATGCATCCATTTAAAGGGAACGTGTCATGAGAAAATGATCTATTTATATTAATCACTTTTTTGTGTTCAAACATATTTTTTAGCATTTTCAGTCACAATCTATACTTAAAAAAGAAAAAGCTGATAATCCTGTATTTTGCACAGAGCCTAGTAGGCTGATACTTTCTGATATCTATAGAGACAGCTTTACAGCAGTCCTCTCACTAACACCAGAGACAGGTGAAAGGTAAACACCTATATGTAGATAACACAGGATCCACCATTCACAATAGGTATAAGCTGTGACTATCTGCTCTACCTGTCTGTAAAATGACCCCTGCACAGGTCACAGAGCAAGTCTAGAACAGTTTGCAATACAAGTCAATGGGTCCCCTCTTGTCCATTGTGTGGATGGCCCATGAAGCTGCTGTAAAGCATATTTTCTAAATGCTGTTAAATGTAGCTACAAAAATATTAGAAAAATAATAGGGTCTAACGTCAAGGAGCTCAAAACCAGAGCTGTCATTATTTTTACACAGTCTGGAACCAATAGAGAAGTTAATAATTGACATGAAAGTAGACATTTTTCTCTTGTGGAGTAACTTGTGAACATTTTTGGTGGTTTATCAGGCGACCCCTGCCATGGGCAGTAAGCGCACATCCCAAGAGGAGAGAAGAAGATGTCCGTCCGATCTTCTGGGCCTCTCGACCGAAGAGCTACATTCACAGAACACAGGAGTGGGACGACTTCCCCAACGGACGTTGGTTTGTATCTTGATCAAAGAAAGTGTCCCTTCCTTCATCCTCCAAGGAGATAAAACTAAGACTTGTTTGACTTTTATAGGGGTAACTCTTCCTCTCCAGCCTTCGGTGAGCTGAAAGATTATTATCTCTTCTACTTGAAGAGCAAGTCTCCCCGGGATCAATTACTGAAGATGTGGGGTGAGGAGCTGAGCAGCGAGGAGAGCGTGTTTGATGTGTTTACCTGTTACATAACCGGAAACCCCAACCATAATGGCCACAAAGTAAGTTCTAGGCTTGTAACGTAACTGATGGGTAACATCACCCCGAAGAACCCACCAGTCTTCTTCTATAGCCTGTGTGTGGTGAAAGCCTCTAACATTACATTGTATTCTGACCAGGTAACTTGCCTCCCTTGGAACGATGACCCCTTAGCTCCAGAAACCAATTTACTAAAGGCCCAGCTGGAGAAAGTTAATAAAAGAGGAATTCTGACCATTAATTCCCAGCCTAATGTTAATGGAAAACCCTCAACAGACTCTGTAGTGGGATGGGGGCCGAGTCGAGGTTACGTCTTTCAGAAGGTAAGAAACTGTGGTAGAATATTAAAGATTAGGGGGCATCACTGCTAATGGCTTGACCGAACATTACCAGTGGGGGATGGAATACGTCTGTATGAGCACTTTTGTTGCAACAGGAGCAGTAAACATGATATTTTTGGGTTCTTTCAGTTCTCATCATCACGCCCCACTAGATACATAAATAAACCAAATGATTGTCAAGGTTTAAAAGCTTAGAAATTGCATAGAATATACAAAAACATGTCTGCTTTCTTCTAGGAACAGCGCCGTCCTATAACCATGTGTTGTCTCCTATTGCAGCACAGTCATTAAAGGGGCTGTCCAGTTACCGGACAACATCCCTTCAATAGGGCTGCCTGTAGTAAACAACAAACTGATCAGTATTTGCCTCACTGTTGGGATCCGGCGCTGGAGCCCTGCTGTGGTCCTGACGTTTTGTTGTGACAGTTGAGGTCACCAGAAGTCAGGTGATCGCTGCAGCATCACCGCTCATTCTCCTAACGTCAGCGTTCACATCCTGAATAACAAGCTGCCGGAAGTTGAGGAATGTAACACTCCAGTGTCTGACTGCAGCTGTCACAAACAAAGGTTTTTCTAATCCTGGAAAAAAGCATAAGTTTTGGGGAAAAAAAATGTTCTGACCTGTCAAAAACATTTCATTGGTTAGAGTCTGCGAGCTTGGGACCCAATGATCACTGGAATTAAGGGGCTTTAAGACCAGCGTGGTTTGGAGAACTGATGTATTCAAACTAAATGTTGATAGTGCCTCTGTAGACCTGAATTGGGCTGTAATGTGCATGCGCCAGGACCCCTTTCGTTTTAGTGATCTCTAGGGGCTCCAGCTGACAGACTGCAGTCTGACGTGTCTTTCATAGATGTAAGATTTCTCACAATATGTTGAGCATTCTGTGTTTGAGACTGGTTCAGAAGAGACATGTCATTTGAACACTGGTTGGTGGGGGTCCCTCCTGTAGGATTGACAGTTGCCTGGATTTGGTGGAGAGCATTTATACTTGGCATAACTCCTATACATTTTATTATACATAATTACATATACATGGCCTGCTCTTCACCAGCAACCAGTACTAATCCAGGCCATTCAAAATCCTATCAGTCAGACTCCCACAATCTAACGTCCTCTCTGTGTCACTTAAACACAAACTGAAAAAAAGAAACTTGTTTGAGCAGAGGAGAAAACAAATGTACCATTCGCAGCAGCCATCTGGCATTGAGTGGGTTTTGGCCATAATATAGGTCTTATGGCCCTTTTTAGACAGAGCAAGCTGGTGCTATCATCACCAGCTCGGTTCCGCTCAGGCAGCCTGTTTAGACTGCACTATTCTCCCTGAAAATCGTGTAGTTCTCGTTCACTTATTCTTCATTGTTTCACATTCTTTTGATTTGAAGGAATGCTGCCATCCAATAGATGGCGCTGTAGAGGTATTTTCCTATCTTTCTTATTTGCATAAATTTCCCAGAGGAGCATTGCCTTATAAGTCTCCTTGCTCATCTTTTAGGTGTCTCTACACCCCTTCTGGTTGCTCTCCTTGGGGAGGGACTATACCATCCCATGACCCACTCACCCCCTAGGTGTCTCCACACACTTTCTGGGTGCTCTCCTTAAGGAGACCCGACACCACTTCTGACCCACATCATAGGCCCCTCGCAGATTAAGCCAGAAGCCTGCTGCACACTGAGGAGGGGTAAACACCCCAAGAAAGTCTGTCTGTGCATGGTCTTCTGGCTTAGTTTCATATTACCAATCATTGTTAAAGGAGATGTCCCGCGCCGAAACGGGTTTTTTTTTTTTTAAACCCCCCCCCCCGTTCGGCGCGAGACAACCCCGATGCAGGGGTTAAAAAAACCACCCGCACAGCGCTTACCTGAATCCCGGCGGTCCGGTGACTTCAATACTTACCGCTGAAGATGGCCGCCGGGATCCTCTACCTTCGTGGACCGCAGCTCTTCTGTGCGGTCCACTGCCGATTCCAGCCTCCTGATTGGCTGGAATCGGCACGTGACGGGGCGGAGCTACACGGAGCCGGCATCCTGCACGAAAGGCTCCATAGAAGAAAGCAGAAGACCCGGACTGCGCAAGCGCGGCTAATTTGGCCATCGGAGGCCAAAAATTAGTCGGCACCATGGAGACGAGGACGCTAGCAACGGAGCAGGTAAGTAAAAAACTTTTTATAACTTCTGTATGGCTCATAATTAATGCACAATGTATATTACAAAGTGCATTATTATGGCCATACAGAAGTGTATAACCCCACTTGCTGCCTCGGGACATCTCCTTTAAGGCTTCTTATAAGTCACTTTGATTTGCAGAAATGCTGCCATCCAATAGATGGCGCTATAGAGGTATTTTTGCATCTTTCTTATTTCCTTACATTCCTATGTGAAACGCTGAATGATCGGTGTTTAAACTGCCTGACAAGTGAATGAGCCGGCACTAGTTTTTATGCCAGCTGAAACTAAACTGCGAATGAGAGACGCTCGATCCTCACTCGTCGGCTGCGTTTAGGCTGAATGATTGTTAGCTTTCGTTCGCTTGAACGATTTTGTGAAAGAAGGATTATCGGTCTAAATGCACCATTATCCTGTCATCACTACTTGGATTTTCGATGACTTGTCCTTTCCTTTCTCGGCACAGGCATACTTGGAGTTTTTCACATCTAGTGAGATGGTAACCGCTCTCATCAAAGTTCTAAAAAGATATGAGCCTCGTGTCAACTACCATATAGTGAACGTACAGGTATGGCTCGGTGTGAGATGTTAAAGAAGTGTCCAGGTGTAATGGCAAAAAAGGTAACTGATTGTGTCACTTCAGGGTAAAAACATCACCAACTCCACCGACCTGCAGCCAAACGCTGTGACCTGGGGCATTTTTCCGGGCCGTGAGATTATCCAGCCGACTGTTGTGGATCCTGTCAGCTTTATGTACTGGAAGGTAAGCGGCTTGTTACTGTCATACTGGAAGGGATCTGCCGGTTCATTGGCACGGATTTTGCTCTGGTAACTTGCATTCTGGGAAGGCCCTATAAAATCCTCTATTGTAAGAAACCGTTCTGCTTTTATAGGAGTTCAGCTTATCTGTTACTGATGTCTGTCAACAAGCTTGTTGACTGTTTCCTATGAGAGGCATCAGAGTAGTGATTGCAGCTCTGAAGTATAATACTTTACTTATCTTGGACTGATCCGGAATGATATATTGTATGTACATAGTGACTCCACCAGCAGAATAGTGAGTACAGCTCTGGAGTAGAATACATGATGTAACTCAGGATCAGTACAGGATAAGTAATGTAACTTATGTACACAGTGACTCCACCAGCAGAATAGTGAGTACAGCTCTGGAGTAGAATACATGATGTAACTCAGGATCAGTACAGGATAAGTAATGTAACTTATGTACACAGTGACTCCACCAGCAGAATAGTAAGTGCAGCTCTGGACTATAATCCAGGATGTAACTCAGGATCCGTACAGGATAAGTAATGTATGTACACAGTGACTCCATCAGCAGAATAGTGAGTACAGCTCTGGAGTATAATCTAGGATGTAACTCTGGATCAGTGCAGGATAAGTAATGTAATGTAATGTACACAGTGACTCCACCAGCAGGATAGTGAGTGCAGCTCTGGAGTATAATACATGATGTAACTCAGGATCAGTACAGGACTAGTAATGTAATGTATGTACACAGTGACTCGACCAAAAGAATAGTAAGTGCAGCTCTGGAGTATAATACAGGATGTAATTCAGGATCAGTACAGGATAAGTAATGTAATGTATGTATACAGTGACTCCATCAGCAGAATAGTAAGTGCAGCTCTGGAGTATAATACAGAATGTAACTCAGGATCAGTACAGGATAAGTAATGTATGTACACAGTGACTCCATCAGCAGAATAGTGAGTACAGCTCTGGAGTATAATCTAGGATGTAACTCTGGATCAGTGCAGGATAAGTAATGTAATGTAATGTACACAGTGACTCCACCAGCAGGATAGTGAGTGCAGCTCTGGAGTATAATACATGATGTAACTCAGGATCAGTACAGGATAAGTAATGTAATGTATGTACGCAGTGACTCCACCAGCAGGATAGTGAGTGCAGCTCTGGAGTATATAATACATGATGTAACTCAGGATCAGTACAGGACTAGTAATGTAATGTAATGTATGTACACAGTGACTCCACCAGCAGAATACTGAGTGCAGCTCTGGAGTATAATACACGCTATACGTCTGCATTAGAACAGGATAATAATTGTCTACACAATGACTTCCTTAGCATTGAGTGCTATTTAGGATCAATAAAGACTTTGTAATGTTTTTACATAGTGACTCTGTTTTTTGGTTTTTTCTTTATCACCATCTTCAGGATGAAGCTTTTGCTTTGTGGATCGAACAGTGGGCAAAATTGTATGAAGAAGAGTCTCCATCCCGGATGATCATCCAATACATTCATAATAACTACTTCTTGGTGAATTTAGTGGACAATGACTTCCCCCTGGAAAACTGCTTATGGCAGGTGATCGAGGACACCTTCCAAGAACTGGATAGTCCCACTGAGCAGTGACTGTAAGACGGTTTCCATTGCTATTGCTACCTCATGAAATACTGAACAGCACAGGGCAACAAGTCCACCCCTCCCTCCGCTAGAGCTGATGGATGGCCAAGCATTAATCTCCGCACCCCTCTAAGCAGACATTATCGCTGTACGTCCTGGCACCAGGCGATGAAGTCCTGCAATATACGTGACTGGGATGTATATTTACATGATTTGGAGCTGAGACTTGTGTATACGGTTTTTATCCACTAGTATTGTCTCCAGATTAAGACTTTATATTTTTAGTAGCTTTTTAGACTTTATACTTATTTATATTGTCCGCCTACTCTGTTGTATGGGAAGATTGTAGACAATGCCCCGTGCATTACAATGACCTAATGGTAAGCGTACCCAAAGAAACACGGGGGGAACTGAACAGTCTGTGCACAGAACTTAGTGGTAAGCAGTTGTAACTGTCTGTGGTTGTCTGATGTTAAATGAACCATTAGATTTGTGTTGCTCTATAAAGAGGACTGGGTCGCGGCTGATGCCCAGCGCATTTACACTATTACTAGAGGGGTTTTTTTTTTACCCATGTTGCTTTATTTCATCCATAGAACACACAGTACACTCATTTTCTTACCAGCATTTGTCCCTAAGCCACAGAATAGACTTAAAGGGGTTGTCTCGCGGCAAACATCAAAATTTTACATTACCCCATTCCCCCTGTCACCCCCCTGGCATAAAATAGCAATTTAAAGCGTTTTTTAAGCCGCTTGCTACTCACCAATCCGACGAAATATGAACTTTAAAAGATCTTCTCCCCAAGATGGCCGCCGGTCCTTTCCCAGGGATGCAATGCTGTTCTCTCCCATGGTGCACCATGGGCTCTGCGTTCCATTGCCGATTCCAGCCTTCTGATTGGCTGGAATCGGCACACGTGACGGGGCGGGGCTACGCGATGACACGTAGAAGGGGGTGGAGCCAGAACGCCGCTCATGCCGGACCGAAGAGAAGCCAGAAGACTCTTCTGCGCAAGCGTGTCTAAAAACGCCAGAAGACAGCAGAATTAGACGGATCCATGGAGACGGGGACGCCAGCAACGGAGCAGGTAAGTGAATAACTTCTGTATGGCTCATATTTAATGCACGATGTATATTACAAAGTGCATTAATATGGCCATACAGAAGTGCTTAACCCCACTTGCTTTCACGAGACAACCCCTTTAACTATTGCATATGTGGGTCTGGACACTAGGACCCCTTATTGATTACTCGGCTGATACCATATCTCCATTGTGGTGGTTTGTGAATATACTTGTCCTATACACTTGTATATACACTATACAAGTCCTTCTGTGGAAAGTTCTGTCTTCCAGCCATTGGGAATTGTAGCAGTGTGGAACTACAGATTTAACATTTTATCCTCTGGTAGGTGACATGGTGGTAGGTGCTAAAGACACTTAAAAACTGACAGTCCATGGATTCCCTCCACCCTTTAATAAATCCCTAAGGAGTCTTCAACTTAAATACACTGTGGCGTACGCTCCATCTGGATGGGGACTCAGTGGAGATAGTCTTGTATCAGCGCAGCTCCCTTTACTGAACTGTATAGGTGACATAGAAGGAGCCAAACTCTATAGAGTTTAAGAGACAGGGCTACACAACACACAAGCTTACCTCTCTCTTCAGGTGCAAGGTAGTTGTCCTGTAGAATTGGAATTAGGGGACCCCTGTTCTCCAAATACCTGAGGGTCCATAGGTTAAATTCAGATATTCATGGTATATGGGGTAGTGGTGTGGAATCTTTAATACTTGGGCATGGGTCACATCCTCCTGATGCAGAACAAAGTAATTTTATGTTCTATTAGCCCACGTTCCTCCGAATCCATATTCTGAATTGTGTCTCTCTGTGGAACCTGGCTTGTTATAGGGAGTTTTTATCTCCATGTATAAACCAGAAACAATAGAAAATCATTGAACCTTGCTTGTGACTGACTTGTTATAATGCAATTCTGATTGAAATGAAACAAGATCATTATAAAATCATCTGTGCTAAGTTACATGATGCTGTTATTTAAGGAGGGGGTTAAATAGGTATTCCGTGCACAGACTAACGCTTTAAAGTCTAATGCCCATCATCACAATAAGTCATCTTGTATTAGGTTCCCTGTACCTGATCTAGATACTTTCTTCATTTCCAATCTGTCACATGGCTCTCCACCTGGAAAATGTCTTCACTTCCTCTGATATCTTGTCCACATTTGCTACTTCCTCCCCTATCCATAGCCTCTAACATTCCGTGAGCAGTGCATTATGGGAGGACACGAAGCGCTGTGCTGTATTGCTTCTGTGCAGTTCAGAGTGCTGGAAGCTCCAGTTTCTTTGCACTCAGAGAGGGAGGTTGGTGCTGGTAAGTTGTAGGACCGGTGAGCTGTGGGCGGAGCTACAGTGCTGGCCGGTAGACAAGCTCTAGGCATGCTGGGAGTTGTACTTGTAGGTAAGTCTGTTGTGTTTACTGCAGAAGTAATATATGTAATCACAGCGGCAGAATGGCAGCTGCACGGGATGAAGAAGAGGGGCCAGAGCGGCAGATAAAAGGTGCAGGTTGCTGCTACTTGGCTGCACCTCCTAGATTTCAGCATTTTCAGAATTTTCATTTTGTGCCCCGAAAACCCGTTTTAATACTGCTCACTGAATAATGCATAATCCTATATATTGCCATTATGGAGCCAGGCTCTGCTTGCCTTCAGAAAATAGGGACAACCTTCTTTGTATCCGGAGGCTGAAAACCTGTACAGATCTACTACTTCTCAAGGTGGAGAATTTGCCACCACTGCAGAAAACAGCACCTCCAATAGTGAAATAAATGTGGCGCCCGTACACATTACAGTGGCTATTCTGAGAAGATATATGTACACAATGTGTGGGCAACAGCATACTGTGGGCACCAAGAATTGTCATCATTGAATATAAATTATAGCCATGCTATATTTCAATATGTACAATATTGCAATTAATACAATTAGAGTATTTTTCTTGTTGCTACTTCTTGCAGGGTGCTGTTACACCTTTTGTACATTTGCTGCCCCCAGCCTCAGATTCTATCTGCACTGATAGCTTGTAGCAAACTCCCCAGCCGCTGATTTGTGCTGCTGATGTATTAGGCTCAGACAGAATCTTCAAGACTGGATACATTTTATTAGGTCTGTCGGGGTTTTCAGCCTCAGCATGTAAATATTTTAGTCACTGATGGCAAGTGAATATATTGAAAGTGGTGATGGTTTGAAACACTGAAGCGCTTACTTATCAAGACGGGCATTTTCTACAAATGTATTAAACTAAACCACGCTGTAGCAAGATGTGGCAAACTTAGTAAGAGGAGTATATTGCTTAATGAATTTGGCACATCTTATGGCAGTCCATGCACCAGAAATTAAAACTACGGCTTCTTTATGCCAGTTTTTTTTATGCAGGTATTATATTATTGTAAGGTTTCCCTGAAAATAAGGCACTGTCTTATAGTATTACACCCCCCCCCCCCTTATTTTTCTTATTTTTTGGGGATGTCTTATTTTACTTACCTAGCAGTCTCTGTCCACGTCCTTCCCACTGCTCTCTAGAGCCCACGACGCAGTTCCTGCAGTCCTCTGCTGCCCACACAGCATCACTTCCTAGTTACAGGATTCATAAATCCCACCTCCATGAGGCGATGCCTGTGATTAGTTATTCGAGTGCTGCATTGATTGGCTGAGCCGTGGCGCTCGAAGAGCCAATCACAGCCATCACGTAGTGGAGGCAGGATTTATGAATTAATGGCGGCTCAAAGAGCTAATCAATGCAGCGCTCGATGAACCAATGCAATGGAGGCTCAGCCAATTCATAAATCCCGCCTCCACAGCGTGATGCCTGTGATTGGTGGTTCAAGTGCTGCATCGATGGTTCTTTGAGCGCTGCTCAGCAAAATCTTGTGGGTGGCCGAGAACTGCGTGAACCGCAATGAGGCTCTGGAGAACAGCGGGAAGGACCCGGATCGAGCCTGCTAGATAATGTATTCCTATTTTTTTTTTTTTTAATGTAATATAACTAGGGTTTATTTCCAGGGTAGGTCTTATATTTTAAGCCTCCCCCCCAAATAGCTGGCTAGGGCTTATTTTTGAGGACACATGGTAGTAAATGTCAGGCTTCTGGAGGTTACACCCTTTTTAGTCCATGCCCACTTTTAGGAAACTTTTTGAGCATGATTTAAAAACTAAAATCTGCTAAAAAAGCATATTCCAAAATCTGCAACTTTTTATGTGAAAACTGGCACAATTAGGCTTATAACTTTGATCCGAAATAATTTACAAAGTTGCAGAGCTTCCTTCCGTACATGATTAAAGAAATTGTGCCATTAAATAAATGTATTCCCTATCCACTACGTAGGGCATACATGTCTAAGCGCCGGCGGTTGATCACAGAACCCCTCTGACTGAGAGCAGTGCACCCCGAATTCCCCATGTAAATAGAGTGGCAGCATGTTTGCTTGACCACCTCTCCATTCAGTTGTATGGGATTAGGAGAGATGGCCCAGAGAATTGGTCCCTCTCTCTCCCATATGCAACTGCTGAGCATACGCATTGCTGTTCCATTGTCATGGTGAATCGAGGATGCCCCATTCTCCGGATCTTAAGGAGTCCCAGTGGTCAAAACTTCAGTGACCGGACATTTATTTTCTATCCTGCGGAAGAGGGATAGATATCTTAGTGAGAGCATTCTTTTAAAACAAAGGCATCATCAGCAAATGATCTATTATTTAAATCAAGTATTTGTTCTAGATTGTGAAATTGAAAATTATATGTACATTAAAAAAATAAATAATAAACCCTGCAGTTTTCACACTGACTGCTGAGCCCATGATGGGCTATTTCCTGTTCCGTTAAAACTTTTCACTGTTCGCCTTTTCATCATAGGCAGCACTATAATGAATGGTATCATCTATACATAGATACCACAGGATCCACCATTCTTGATAGGTGATGGTTGTGCACAGCACACCTCCTCTTCCTCTCTGCACAGATCACTCGGCATACCCACAACACTTTCCCACAGAAGTCAATCACTTCTACAGGTTCCTGTGGCCTGTGAAGCTACGGTAAAGTATATCTCTTACTGTTGTTATCAGTAAGGCTTTATGGATGGATACTACAGAGGGGAAAACTAATAAAAAAGTGTATAGACAAGCCATATAAAAGCCATAGCTAATCTTACTCCCCAAGTCGCCCAAACCAACAAGTATGCTTTAATATGCTCTTAAGAATGGTTTCTTAAGTAGCTATGCAATGTAAAAAAAAAATTAAATGAATGCAAGTGACCTAGAATAAAGAAGCCCTACTGACCTCTTGTCTCCCCGGGGCTGTAGTGCGGGCTGTCCTTCTAGTCTTTCTTTACAAGTGACCCACATGTCACCATGGCTGCAACCATCACATTCTGGCTGCTCGTCCAAAATTGTGAGAAACCCTGTTAAAGGGCCACTCTGGGAATTTATCTTTCTTATTCATTCATTATGTAACTATCTCTCAGTATATAAGTAAGCATTGTTTTACTGTGGTTAGTTTCTTCTTTCTGTCTGAAACTTTCATCCTCTTTTTCCTCAAATAGTCATGTGATCTCAATTTTGACCAGCTCAGATCTGCTTGGGGTTATGATCTGTGGAACTCGTCAGATTCTCAATTTGTGTGATGCTGTTGCATGAATCCTACCACAGAAACTGCCTAGAGGACACAAACACTCCTGTCAGTTACTGATGATGATCACACAGCTGTAGTCACACAGTTATAATAGAGGAGATCACAGCTCAGCCCCCTGACTGTATACTTATGATCTATAGCAGTGTTTCCCAACTCCAGTCCTCAAGGCACCCCACCAGGTCATGTTGTCAGGATATCCTATAGTAAGAGCACCTCATGTCTGAGGAAATCTGAGAATAATTACATCATCTGTGCAATACTGAGGAAATCCTGAAAACCTGACCTGTTAGGGGGTGAGCGGGGGCGTGAGGACTGGAGATGGGAAACACTAGTCTACAGCTTATTTAGGTGAATACGGAAGGCAATGGTAATTAAACTGTCCACCCAGCAGGCAAAAATGGTATAACTGTAACTAATGCTGTGCTGATGCAGCATGGGATAGATGTGAAGTTGAGAGTAAATAGATCTCACTTTTGAGATGGTGCTTCATAAGCATCAAAAAGGGGGAAGCCCTGCAGGGAAGTAGCTGGAATACACAGACCTCCAGTGTGACAAGCAATCGGGAGCAAGAGACAGGGATGGAAAAATGTGTTTTCACCGGAGTGACCATTTAACCCCTTAATGACGAAGCATGCTTGCACCTTGGTGTCAGAGCCAAATTTTGGAAAGCTGACGTGTCACTTTAACATAGAATAACTCTGTAAAGGTTTTGCATATCCAAGTGATTCTAACATTGTTGTACTTCATGTTGTACTTCATTTAGCTAGTAATAACAGACCAATAGAATTTGTGTATATTTATTAAAAGCGCCAAAATTGGGCCAATTTTGAAACAATTGTCATTTTTTCACATTTTCAATTGCAATATGTCAAATATGTGCAAACATGCTGTACAAATTTTTGATAAGATATATATATTTGCATCTATTCTGGATGCACATTTGAAAAACTTCTGAGTTTTTTTTTAACCATTTAGGAGACATATAAATATAACATTAATTATTAACATTTCAAGGAACATTTTATTTTCCTGTACCAAGCCAAGATAGCAAAGGCTCATAGGTGTCAGAATGACAGATACCCTCACAGATGACCCCATTTTAAAAACTACACCCCTTAATATATTCACTGAGGGGGTCAGGAGTATTTTGACCCCACAGTTTCTTTTAAGGAGTTAATGCAATTTAGAGGAGAAATAAAATAAAATTTCATATTTCTGCAAATATGTCATTTTAATGTCAACTTTTTTTTTTAGAGTGCACATAAAAATGAGGATTTGCACCCCAAAATGGATCCCCCTGTTTGTCCTGTGTTCAGAAACATACCCATTGTGGCCCTAATCTTCATTTTGCTAGAAGATGTTTTAGGCCCCATAGCACACTTAGAGCCCCCTCGAGCGGCCAAAATGATAGAGAACCCCCACAAATGACCACATTTTGAAAACGAGACTCCTAACGAATTCATCTACAGGTGTACTGTGCATTTAGACCACACATTTTTTAAATGAGTCTAAGCAAAGCAGACGATTTTCATTTTTTTTGGCAATTCTGTTGTTTTAAAAACAGTTTTCCAAAATGGATCCCCCTGTTTGTCCTGTGTTCAGAAACATACCCATTGTGGCCCCAATCCTATGTCTGTATGAACAGCAGGGTCCAAACCGAAAATAGCATTAAACTTACTTTCAACTTTTACGTGATCGCTATTATCCATTGGATAACGGTGATCACATGACCAGGGTCCGCTCACTGTGGCCCTCGATCACTGCTCCAGGCTCTCGGCTACCTTAAGTAGCTAGGAGATTTAAAACTTCCCAGGTACTCCCTTAGCTTCTGCGCTTACGTCTGCCATTTTGGCGACGGGCGCATGCTCCGAAGTTGGAGAAAGGTCCGCGGATAAAGATCCAGTCAGGGGACATTGTCAGAGGACTAAGATAAGTTATTTTACTTCCCCTCACGGATCAGATCTATGACGGGAGGTGAAATTTAACCTTTTTTTTACTTTTACGTGATCTCCGTTATCCATTGGATAGCAGCGATCACGTGACCAGGGACCACGTACTGCAGCTACTCGTGAAATCTCCAGGCTCTCGGCTATGTTCTGTAGCCAGGAGCAGGGAGATTTTAAATTACCCAGGCAATCCGTGGCTTTTTCACATGTGTCTGCCATTTTGGTGACGTGCGCGAAACCCGGGGTAGAGTCCACGGATAAATCCGAGGGCCTTGGATACGTAATTTCATCTGTCATGGATATAATTCAGTGGATAGCGACGATCGCGTGACCGGGGGTTGCTCCCCGCGGCCCCCCATGACAGCTCCAGGTTGTCGGCTACCTCTGACAGCAGGAAGCTTTCACGTCCTCAGCCCATGTAGCTTTAATCCCCAGAGCGAGCGTGTTTTTATGGCCCTGAGGATTTTATACCCACTCAGCCAGGATGTAAAAAGGCAATAGGGACGTCACTAAGGGGCTAAAGAAGTTGGCTAACTTCTGTAAAGGTGCTTTCACATTTACCAGAATATTCTGAATGTCCTAACATGCAGATTTGCGTCAGAATTTAGCCGTTTTCAAATCTGCATGTTAGCATGTGTTTTTTTTCCCGCACGGTGCAATATTTTTCTGGGTGTTGCTTAATAGTCTGCTAAGCATAAAAGCCACTAGTTCTCCAGCGCTGCATGAACTACAACTCCTAGCCAGCCTGATGGAACTAATGTGCGGCTCCAGAGGTGGGATAGGCTGTAAGTTTTCACTACAACGTCCCAAGAACTTACACTTCAATGACATTATATGGGTCCAGTGAAGTAGTTGTGACGTTTCCTCCTCTTACAGATATTATAAACGTTGTCTCTACTTTTCTTCATGCTGCTGCCACCACCATCTTTCAGCTATTCTTGCACTTTATGTATGGTCGTACCTGGTAAAAAAGATACTTTGGGTAAATTTGTTTTTTTCACTTTTTCTATCAGACAATGTTTTTGTCAAGTTACAAATAAAAAAAAAAAACACATATACAATCTTGTGGAAAACATATCTCCCCAAATGTTACCATAATGGGCTTGCCATGAATGGCATTACTTTTATCCATGGACTACAACTTGCCCCCTTTTAGTATTCTCATCAAACCTGTTGGATTTCTCCTATCACTTCTCAGGAACTTGTAGTACCTCCACATGTCCCAAAGGTGTCACTGTTGTTGTAGTATACACAATCAGAGTTGTTCTTGAATTGCACACCAATGCTTGGGACTACAAGGTGACTTTGGTCACACGTCATCCAGAAATACAGGTATTAGTGCATTGTCTGAGACTTACCATTATACAGCAGTTGCTAAACTGTCTTAAGGTGGGATTTGTTTGGAAGTAGAAAAAAATGTATCATGTTAGCATGGAGAACACAATGTTATAGTTCTCAGTGCTGAAAGCAATAATGTTTTATTTGCAAGCCCCATGCTAGTTAGGATTAGCAACTCTCAAAAAACACCCAAGAACAATAAGTTCCTGACAGGTTGTTAATGTGTTTAGTCACAAGGTATGTTGAACTCTGTGCTGCCAAAGTAACTTGCGATTGGCAAACTGCGACCAACAATCTGGCAGATCTGGATTTTCTGCAGCATATTGATTGTGCTAATATATCCACATTCACAAGTTGGGAGGTGAGAGGTCTTCAAACGTTGGTTTGCAGTGCTGATCAGTGCGTGTCATAGTATCTCCTTCATAAGAAAGATGCATTTTCTTTTAAAGGGGTTGTCCCGCGCCGAAACGTTTTTTTTTTTTCAATAGGCCCCCCCGTTCGGCGTGAGACAAACCCAATGCAGGGGTTTTAAAAAAAAAAAACGGATAGTACTTACCCGAATCCCCGCGCTGCGGCGACTTCTTACTTACCTGGTGAAGATGGCCGCCGGGATCTTCACCCACGATGCACCGCGGGTCTTCTCCCATGGTGCACCGTGGGCTCTGTGCGGTCCATTGCCGATTCCAGCCTCCTGATTGGCTGGAATCGGCACACGTGACGGGGCGGAGCTACGAGGAGCAGCTCTCCGGCACGAGCGGCCCCATTCAGAAGGGAGAAGACCGGACTGCGCAAGCGCGTCTAATCGGGAGATTAGACGCTGAAATTAGACGGCACCATGGAGACGAGGACGCTAACAACGGAACAGGTAAGTGAATAACTTCTGTATGGCTCATAATTAATGCACAATGTACATTACAAAGTGCATTAATATGGCCATACAGAAGTGTATAACCCCACTTGCTTTCGTGGGACAACCCCTTTAAGCCAAAAGTCAGTTAAACAGATAACGGAAATCTAAAGAAAGGACTTCGACTGCCTTCAAGAAAATCGTGAGAGATTTGTGAGATGCACAAATATGAACCCTGTTCTATTGAATAGGGTAATAAGGGAGATGATGAACTAATACCTCCACCGCGCTACCTATTGGAATGCAGCATTCCTTCAAGCAGAATCTTTATACAAGGCTTGTAACAATGACTGAGAATTAAAGGTGTGATACACGCGAGTGGCTTTTCTCCTGCATGGCACTGCAATGCAAAAATCAAATTGCGGCTGTGCTATCTTGTGTGTGCTCTAGCATCGCACCACCCATTATTTATGATGGGGCCTGCGGCAGCATTGCGCCCTGTACAAAGTGCACATGCTGCGATGTCTCCCATTGAAAACATTGGGTGAAACGCCACGGTACAGGGTCCCTGCATTCCTGAAGAGATGTGAGGCTGTTGTTACATGAAAATGTCTCACATCCTCTAGTATTTCACATGGACGTCGAGCGCGATATGGGGGCGGAAATTCACGGCCCTGGTCGCTGCATGAAAGTTATCCTTGACTAATATGCAGTCACTAGAATCCATTGATTTCAATGGCTTTGCTCACATAAACGTATTTTGCATACAAATTTAATTTGCACCAAAACATATGCAGCATGTTCTATTTTTATGCATATTGCACACAAAAATAGCACATATTAAAGTAATTAACCCCTTAATGACACAGACCTTTTTTTTTTCTTTTTTCGTTTTTTCCTCCCCCCTTTTAAAAAACCGTAACTCCTTTATTTACCCATCGACGTCACTGTATACGGACTTGTTTTTTGCGGGACGAGTTGTATTTTTCAAAGACATTTAATATTTCAAAATTATTTTCTGCTGCCATCTTCTGCACGCAATAACTTTTTTATTTTGCTGTCAACATATTTGTTCGAGGGCTCATTCTTTGTGGGACATCCTGTAGTTTATGTTGGTACCATTTTGGAGTACATACGACTTTTTGATCACCTTTTATTCTAATTTCTCTGGGTGACCGAAAAAGTGCATTTTTTTGTACGCCGTTCACCGTGTGGGATAAATAATGCATTACTTTGATAGATCGGTCTTTTATGGACGTGGCAATACCAAATATGTATTTTTGGTTTATGATTTAGGTTTTTTTTATTATAGATATGGCAAAAGGGAGTGATTTAAACTATTATTACTTTTCCTTTTTTTCTTTCTTTTTTTACAATTAATAAAACTTTATTGATCTTATTTTTACTTTTGTTTTTAGTCCTCCTGGGGGACCACAACTAGTGATGCTTTGATTGCTCCTGCAGTATGATGCAATGCCATAGCATTACATTATACTGCAATCTGACAGGCAGTCCATTAAGCCTCCCCACGGGGATGGCTTGATAGGCAGTCTGCTAAGGCAGACATCGTTCGAGGGATTTAAATGGCATTGTCAGAATTGACAGCGGCATTCAAGGGGTTAATACCCGCGATCAGTAATAAACAGCTGACGCCTGTGCTGTATGAAGAGAGGTCACACCCCGATCTCTCTTCATTCATAGGCCGCTGATACAGGCCGTCAAAAGGTGTATCGGCGGTCGTTAAGGGGTTAAACTTAATGGCCCATTAAAAGCAATGGGAGCCTACTTGTATCTTTTTTACCTATGCAAAAAATATAGTAAAATATGCAGAACACAAGGCTCATTGCACAGATATGTGTGTAAATACCCTTACCCCCATATGAAGCTGGCCTTATACGTTTTCTTTCTACTGGTTCAAGATAGAGAGTGTTGCTGCTGATGAGTTTAGCTCAGTGGATTGTCTAAATTAGATACAATTGTAACAAACCCTCAGCTGTGAGATGTATTATCTCAATGGCTATAAAGAATATACTCATTCACTGACAGCAAGCAGATAAAAACCTATCAGTAAATGTCAGAACTATTTATGAGATTGGAAAACCCTTGGTGCCCTCTTGTGGCTATTCTGCAGCATTGCATAGATTTTCTTGTGCTTGCCCTGTGAGGCTGGAGTGCATGCATGTACTGCTCTCCTCTGCCTCGTCTAGGGCCTGGAGCGCAGTCTCATGATCAGTGTGGGGATAGCACCGACTCTGTCATATCTGATGAGGAACCAAAAACCGGTTGCATCAATGAAAGTGAAACTTCTGAAGAGAAGAGACTTCCCTGTGTAATAATAATGGCATATGACAGAAATCGCGCTCAGTCAGCTGATCTGCATAAAATGCTTGCTGTTTGGGGGTACGTCTCCCAGTGTGATTTACACTGGACTAATGACAGCTCTAAGGGGACTAATGATTGTATTAATGGTCATGCATACCATAAGGCCAATTACACTGGCCTACAAAAGGACTTTTTTCTTTCACAAGACTATCTAATAGTGAATCTAGTAGTATTTCACCTCCTGAACTCAATCAAATATGCTGTTAGAGCTTTTTCACCAGGCGGGGTGTTTTTGTGGCACACGTTTCAACTTTTATAAAATTAGTTCTTATGGAAGTTAACATTATGTGAAATACATTTTACCTAGAAAGTTTTTGATTGATGGTAATATGTAGCTTCTGGGATGTCTGTCTTCATGGTCCAGCAATGTATTCAGCCAGCATATTGGGACTTCACTTGCCTCGGTATCCCCGTTCCATTGGCTGATGGAGACGCTCGCCACGACGGTCACTGACAGCCCCAAGATTTTCTGGGAAGAAGTCTTGGTGAGAGTCCAAGAAGTGAAGTTCTAAGGACATATTGCATCCCATAGCTTACGTAAGTATATACAAAACTGGTAGACAACAGCACTTGAGCGTAACTCAAAATTATAGAGGGAGGCTTCCAACGTGTAACGCAGGCTCAGAGCAATGGGCCCGGATGCATAACCCATACATATACCAGTAGACAGTCCCAGGAAAGAGGTGCATTAGGGGTACCAATAATACAATGTCTGATAGATTAAAAGTGCTTCATCTTTATTTGTTGCACATAAACCTGACAATGTTTCGGCTGTCGCAGCAGCCTTTGTCCAGTCACTATTGGTACCCCTAATGCAGCTCTTTCCTGGGACTGTTTACTGGCATCCTCTAGCTTGGTAAGATTTCACAAGATCACTCACTATGTCACAAGAGTTTTCTGAGAATTGAGGAGACATTTCTGAATGACGACCCGGCTGCTTTTTGCAGTTGATTTAACAGTTCCTGTTATTTTTCCTCCTCCATCACTGATCTTATTTGTGGCCCGATAAAAACTCCTTCTCTCAGTTTCGTATCACTAACTTTGGGAAAGTTAGATTTCAAATACATAAAGACAGAATTTCTATCAATTGCTTTTACAAATTGCCTCATCAGTCCCAGTTTTATATACAGTGGAGACTTGTGCACTTTTTCAGGATTCAGTAAAGGAACATTTGACACATTTTGATATCCGGGAATAAAGGCCCATTTAGACACAACGATTATTGCTCAAAAGAGGACTTTTGAGTGATAATCGTGTCATTTACAGCGCAAGATGAGCGATCACCTTGCGCTCTGAGTGGAGGATGCAGAAGACAAGTATGGTGTCCCCGCTTGTCTTCTGCATCCAGCTGTTCCCCCACTCCAGAGCCCAGCTGTTATACAGCCGGGCACTCCTACTGGAGGATGCAGAAGACAAGCGGGGTGTCCCATATTGCTGCAAACATACATATGTGTTGTTTAGGACCCTAGAAAAGCTGCGTATAATCCACATGAGAGCTGTGATGGTGGCCATAACTATTTTCACAGACTTTCCTAGAATGCTAACTGGCAAATCTGCCTAGATATCCAGTGCTGCACCCCATCTTGCTGCATAAATAGGCGGATTTACTAAGAGGCTAACAAAGCTGGGTACAACCCATATACAAGGTCTAATGATGCATTGTTATGGAATAACATAAAAGAGATCGGCGAACTTGAAGAAAGTGGAAGAAACTGCAAAGAAGGTGGGTGACCAGCTGACTGTATGACAGCTCTTCATGGCCTCCAAATGGTTGATGCTGATCAAGTTACTCACCCCTCCACATATCTGCCATTTCATTAATAACCATATCCATATCTAATTTATTTCATCCTCGGTCACGGCTGCAGCTTCAATTTCATCCTCCATCCTGTCAGTGCTCTCCTGCATCTCTTCCTGGGGATCATTACACTCTCATCTCCTCCGGATAATGGCACAATCTTATGTACGAAAGCGTGAATCCCTCACTTTAAGGAAATTGCCCTCATTTTCTGCAATCTCTAGGCAGTTAGAAAGAACACAAGATTTTCTCCAACATGACTGTCAGTGAATTTCTCTCTCCAGACCCCAAAACAAGAGAACCGCTGTCTGTGGAGGGAGGAGCAACATGTGCATGATCCAAGAATGATCCTGAGGATTGAGGCATAAGGCGCCAGTTAAATTAAGGTGCTTCTAGACAGAATGATTATCATTCAAAAAATCGTTCAAATGACCCAAAGTGAACGATAATCATTCAGTCTTAACGTGAGCCAGGGGCGAAGGTGAATCATTCGCAACTCAATCATCCAGTTTCTGCCGGCATAAAAATCATCGTTGGCTCGTTCACTTGTCGTTCCATTTAACCCCGTCTCGTTCAGTGTTTCACATAAAGAATGCGGCACATTGAATGAGACGTGAACCATTCTTGTTGGAGAAGCCAACGAATAATCTGCCTGTCTAAAACGTCCGCACGAGAGCGATCAATCTAGTGATGACGTCACCAGCTCATCCGCACATACAAATGAGATTGTGCCATCCAACATCCCATGAAGACTGGGTCATCTGACAGGGCTGCCTCTGCTGGTTATAGGGGAGCAGTTGTTTTGTATTCAATTCCATTCACTACTGCTGACACTGGCGTGAAAGGTGTAAACATTGGATGAAGTGGAGATGATGTCCCCCTGCTTCCTCAGTGACATTGGGGAATATTTATCAAGCTGTCTGCGAGTATGAATGCCCTCTGTTGTTCACAGGGTTAAAGGTTAGGGTTAGAATATTGGCAGGATACATATACATTTGTGTTAAATGAATTTATGTCCATGGGGACATAATCATCACTTGATCCTAAACATCTATATGTACAAGAATATGGAAGATATAAAACGCCTACACATCCCAGTTTAAATGCCATGATTTTGTCATGTTAAAAAAATGGATTTCCACCTTCAGTGTGACCCGTTATCTGTACAATTCCAGTGAAAAACAACCTGAATTTTTTTAGGGTGGTAAATTATAAAAAAACAAAACACAAACTAAGAAAATGTGGTTGCATAAATATACACACCCTAAAACTAATACTCTGTTGATGTACCCTTTGACTTTATGGCAGCATTCAGTGTTATTGGGTCGGTGTCTATCAGCATGGCACAATTTGACTTGGCAATCTCTGCCTGCTCTTCTTTGCAAAAGCGCGTCAAATCTGTCAGGGCATCTGGTATGTAGCGCCCTCTTCAGGTCACCCACAGATCTTCAATGGGATTCAGGTCTGGGCTCTGCCTGGGTCATTCCAAAACTACTTCTGATGAAGCCATTATTTTGGTGATTTGGAGGTATACTTTGGGTTGTTGTGCTGAAATGTGAAATTCCTCTTCATCTTCAGCTTTTTAGCCGAGACCTGAAGGTTTTGTGCCAAAATGGCCTGATATTTGGAGCTGTACATAATCCCCTCCACCTTGACTAAAGCCCCAGTTCCAGCAACAGAAAAATAGTCCCAAAGCCTAATGCTGCCCCCACCATCTTCACTGCGGTCTGGTGTTCTTATAGTGATGCACAGCGTTGGCTTTGTGACAAGCATATCTTTTGGAATTATGGCCAAAAAGTTCCCCCTTGGTCTCCCGCATACTTTTGGCAGACTTGATGTAGGTTTTGGCAAAACATAGATGGGCTTGGATGTTTTTGGTAAAAAGGCTTCCATCTTGCCCCCCTCCCCCACAGCCCAGACGTATGAAGAATACAGAAGATGGTTGTCACATGCACTACACAACCAGTACTTGTCAGGAACTCCTGCAGCTCCTTTACTGTTGCTGTAGGCCTATAGGCAGCCTCTTGGACCAATTTTCTTCTCGACTTTTCAGTAATTTTTAAAAGCACGTCCAGTTTTTGGTAATGTCACTGTTGTGCCAAATGTAATCCACTTCTTGATAACATTCTTCACCGTGTTCCATGGTACATGTAATGTCTTGGACATGTTTTGGTCATCTTTTCCTGACTGATACATTTAAACAATCAGATCCTTTTGATGTGCTGTGAGCTCTTTACGAACCACGGCTTTTACTGAAAAATGCAATGAAAATCTTACTAGTAGGATATTGGGGTTATATGGGGTAATTTATCTGCACATGCGGGGCATTTTTCGGGCAAATATGCATCGATCTGTGGAATTCCGATCCTCTCGAGTTTTACGCGCGATAATGGATCGGAAGTGTTTCAGGGAAACCTTGCATCACACTTGCATACACATCACACGGCATGTAAGAGCCATGAGAGGCATTAAGGGTCGCATTGAAATCAATGGGTGATGCATTCCAAGGAATGAGAAAAGTTAGGGAATGCCACAAATATCGCTAATGTGTACATGACTTCATTCAAAAGCATGCGGTTTATATTCATGTGAGTTCAGTGCGTCTTTCAATGCACAAATCATGTGTGATTTTCTCGGTTGTGGAAAACCTGCCTAATACAACCAAATTATTTTAGTTTTTTTTCAATTTTATTTTTCCATCCTAAAAGATTTCGGTCTGTTCTTCAGTGGAATTCTACAGATAACGGGTCACATTGAAGGTGGAAATAAATCTAAAATGATTCATCTTTCTTGGATTTTTTACATGACAAAATAATGGGATTTTAAAAGGGGTGTGTAGATATCTGCTGTAGAGCTATTATAATACTGTTGCCTATGGACACGAATATAACTACTATAATACTGCCCCTATGTACAGGAATAGACCTACTATAATACTGCCTTCTATGTACAAGAACATGACTACTATAATACTGCCCTTATGTACAAGAATAGACCTAATATAATACTGCCCCTATGTACAAGAATAGACCTACTATAATACTGCCTCCTATGTACAAGAATATAACTACTATAATACTGCCTTCTATGTACAAGAATATAACTACTATAATACTGCCTCCAATGTACAAGAATATAACTACTATAATACTGCTCCATATGTACAAGAATATAACTACTATAATACTGCCCCCATATGTACAAGAATATAACTACTATAATACCGCCCCTACGTACAAGAATATAATCACTATAATACTGCCCCCTATGTACAAGAATATAACCACTACAATACTGCCCCATGTACAAGAATATAACTACTATAATACTGCCTCCTATGTACAAGAATATAACTACTATAATACTGCCTCCTATGTACAAGAATATAACTACTATAATACTGCCTCCTATGTACAAGAATATAACTACCATAATACTGCCCCCTATGTACAAGAATATAACTACTATAATACCGCCCGCTATGTACAAAAATATAACTACCATAATACTGCCCCCTATGTACAAGAAAAAAACTACTATAATACTGCCCCTATGTACAAGAATATAACTACTATAATACTGCCCCTATGTACAAAAATATACCTACTATAATACTGCCCCTATGTATAAGAATATAACTACTATAATACTGCTCCCTATGTACAAGAATATAACTACTATAATACCGCCCGCTATGTACAAAAATATAACTACCATAATACTGCCCCCTATGTACAAGAAAAAAACTAGTATAATACTGCCCCTATGTACAAGAATATAACTACTATAATACTGCCCCTATGTACAAAAATATACCTACTATAATACTGCCCCTATGTATAAGAATATAACTACTATAATACTGCTCCCTATGTACAAGAATATAACTACTATAATACCGCTCCCTATGTACAAGAATATAACTACTATAATACTGCCCCTTATGAACAAGAATATAACTACTATAATACTGCCCCCTATGTACAAGAATATAAATACTATAATACTGCCCCCTTTGTACAAGAATAGAACTACTATAATACTGCTTCCTATGTACAAGAATATAACCACTACAATACTGCCCCATGTACAAGAATATAACTACTATAATACTGCCTCCTATGTACAAGAATATAACTACTATAATACTGCCTCCTATGTACAAGAATATAACTACTATAATACTGCCTCCTATGTACAAGAATATAACTACCATAATACTGCCCCCTATGTACAAGAATATAACTACTATAATACTGCCCGCTATGTACAAGAATATAACTACTATAATACTGTCTCTTATGTACAAGAATATAACTACTATGATACTGCCTCATATGTACAAGAATATAACTACTATAATACTGCCTCATATGTACAAGAATATAACTACTATACTACTATCACTATGTATAAGATTATAACTACTATAATACTGCTCCTATGTACAAGAATATAACTACTATAATACTACCTACTATATACAAGAATATAACTACTATAATACTGCATCCAATGTACAAGAATATAACTACTATAATACTGCCCCATATGTACAAGAATATAACTACTATAATACTGCCCCCATATGTACAGGAATATAACTACTATAATACCGCCCCTACGTACAAGAATATAATCACTATAATACTGCCCCCTATGTACAAGAATATAACCACTACAATACTGCCCCATGTACAAGAATATAACTACTATAATACTGCCTCCTATGTACAAGAATATAACTACTATAATACTGCCTTCTATGTACAAGAATATAACTACTATAATACTGCCTCCAATGTACAAGAATATAACTATTATAATACTGCCCCATATGTACAAGAATATAACTACTATAATACTGCCCCCATATGTACAAGAATATAACTACAATAATACCGTCCCTACGTACAACAATTTAATCACTATAATACTGCCCCCTATGTACAAGAATATAACTATTATAATACTGCCCCATATGTACAAGAATATAACTACAATAATACTGCTCCCTATGTACAAGAATATAACTACTACAATACTGCCCTCTATGTACAAGAATATAACTGCTACAATACTGCCTCCAATGTACAAGAATATAACTACTATAATACTGCCCCCTATGTACAAGAATATAACTACTATAATACTGCCTCCTATATGTAATATAACTACTATAATACTGCTCCCTATGTACAAGAATATAACTACTATAATACTGCCTTCAATGAACAAGAATATAACTACTATAATACTGCCTCCTATGTACAAGTATATAACTACTATAATACTGCCCCTATGTACAAGAATATAACTACTATAATACTACCTCCTATGTACAAGAATATAACTACTATAATACTGTACCCTATGTACAAGAATATAACTACTATAATACTGCTCCCTATGTACAAGAATATAACTACTATAATACTGCGCCTATGCACAAGAATATAACTACTATAATACTACCTCCTATGTACAAGAATATAACTACTATAATACTGCCCCCTATGTACAAGAATATAACTACTGTAATACTGCTCCCTATGTACAAGAATATAACTACTATAATACTGTGCCTATGTACAAGAATATAACTACTATAATACTACCTCCTATGTACATAATATAACTACTATAATAGTGCTCCTATGCACAAGAATATAACTACTATAATACTGCCTCCTATGTACAAGAATATAACTACTATAATACTGCCCCCTATGTACAAGAATATAACTACTATAATACTGCACCCTATGTACAAGAATATAACTACTATAATATTGTCCCCTATATACAGGAATATAACTACTATAATACTGCCCCCTATGTACAAGAATATAACTACTATAATACTACCTATATGTACAAGAATATAACTACTATAATACTGCCCCCTATGTACAAGAATATAACTACTATAATACTGCCCCCTATGTACAAGAATATAACCACTACAATACTGCCCCATGTACAAGAATATAACTACTATAATACTGCCTCCTATGTACAAGAATATAACTACTATAATACTGCCTCCTATGTACAAGAATATAACTACTATAATACTGCCTCCTATGTACAAGAATATAACTACCATAATACTGCCCCCTATGTACAAGAATATAACTACTATAATACCGCCCGCTATGTACAAAAATATAACTACCATAATACGGCCCCCTATGTACAAGAAAAAAACTACTATAATACTGCCCCTATGTACAAGAATATAACTACTATAATACTGCCCCTATGTACAAAAATATACCTACTATAATACTGCCCCTATGTATAAGAATATAACTACTATAATACTGCTCCCTATGTACAAGAATATAACTACTATAATACCGCTCCCTATGTACAAGAATATAACTACTATAATACTGCCCCTTATGAACAAGAATATAACTACTATAATACTGCCCCCTATGTACAAGAATATAACTACTATAATACTGCCCCCTTTGTACAAGAATAGAACTACTATAATACTGCTTCCTATGTACAAGAATATAACTACTATAATACTGCCTCCTATGTACAAGAATATAACTACTATAATACTGTCCCCTATGTACAAGAATATAACTACTATGATACTGCCTCATATGTACAAGAATATAACTACTATAATACTGCCTCATATGTACAAGAATATAACTACTATAATACTATCACTATGTATAAGATTATAACTACTATAATACTGCTCCTATGTACAAGAATATAACTACTATAATACTACCTACTATATACAAGAATATAACTACTATAATACTGCATCCAATGTACAAGAATATAACTACTATAATACTGCCCCATATGTACAAGAATATAACTACTATAATACTGCCCCCATATGTACAGGAATATAACTACTATAATACCGCCCCTACGTACAAGAATATAATCACTATAATACTGCCCCCTATGTACAAGAATATAACCACTACAATACTGCCCCATGTACAAGAATATAACTACTATAATACTGCCTCCTATGTACAAGAATATAACTACTATAATACTGCCTCCTATGTACAAGAATATAACTACTATAATACTGCCTCCTATGTACAAGAATATAACTACCATAATACTGCCCCCTATGTACAAGAATATAACTACTATAATACCGCCCGCTATGTACAAAAATATAACTACCATAATACTGCCCCCTATGTACAAGAAAAAAACTACTATAATACTGCCCCTATGTACAAGAATATAACTACTATAATACTGCCCCTATGTACAAAAATATACCTACTATAATACTGCCCCTATGTATAAGAATATAACTACTATAATACTGCTCCCTATGTACAAGAATATAACTACTATAATACCGCTCCCTATGTACAAGAATATAACTACTATAATACTGCCCCTTATGAACAAGAATATAACTACTATAATACTGCCCCCTATGTACAAGAATATAACTACTATAATACTGCCCCCTTTGTACAAGAATAGAACTACTATAATACTGCTTCCTATGTACAAGAATATAACTACTATAATACTGCCTCCTATGTACAAGAATATAACTACTATAATACTGTCCCCTATGTACAAGAATATAACTACTATAATACTGCCCGCTATGTACAAGAATATAACTACTATAATACTGTCTCTTATGTACAAGAATATAACTACTATGATACTGCCTCATATGTACAAGAATATAACTACTATAATACTGCCTCATATGTACAAGAATATAACTACTATAATACTATCACTATGTATAAGATTATAACTACTATAATACTGCTCCTATGTACAAGAATATAACTACTATAATACTACCTACTATATACAAGAATATAACTACTATAATACTGCATCCAATGTACAAGAATATAACTACTATAATACTGCCCCATATGTACAAGAATATAACTACTATAATACTGCCCCCATATGTACAGGAATATAACTACTATAATACCGCCCCTACGTACAAGAATATAATCACTATAATACTGCCCCCTATGTACAAGAATATAACCACTACAATACTGCCCCATGTACAAGAATATAACTACTATAATACTGCCTCCTATGTACAAGAATATAACTACTATAATACTGCCTTCTATGTACAAGAATATAACTACTATAATACTGCCTCCAATGTACAAGAATATAACTATTATAATACTGCCCCATATGTACAAGAATATAACTACTATAATACTGCCCCCATATGTACAAGAATATAACTACTATAATACCGTCCCTACGTACAACAATTTAATCACTATAATACTGCCCCCTATGTACAAGAATATAACTATTATAATACTGCCCCATATGTACAAGAATATAACTACAATAATACTGCTCCCTATGTACAAGAATATAACTACTATAATACTGCCCTCTATGTACAAGAATATAACTGCTACAATACTGCCTCCAATGTACAAGAATATAACTACTATAATACTGCCCCCTATGTACAAGAATATAACTACTATAATACTGCCTCCTATGTACAAGTATATAACTACTATAATACTGCCCCTATGTACAAGAATATAACTACTATAATACTACCTCCTATGTACAAGAATATAACTACTATAATACTGTACCCTATGTACAAGAATATAACTACTATAATACTGCTCCCTATGTACAAGAATATAACTACTATAATACTGCGCCTATCTACAAGAATATAACTACTATAATACTACCTCCTATGTACATAATATAACTACTATAATAGTGCCCCTATGCACAAGAATATAACTACTATAATACTGCCTCCTATGTACAAGAATATAACTACTATAATACTGCCCCCTATGTACAAGAATATAACTACTGTAATACTGCTCCCTATGTACAAGAATATAACTACTATAATACTGTGCCTATGTACAAGAATATAACTACTATAATACTACCTCCTATGTACATAATATAACTACTATAATAGTGCCCCTATGCACAAGAATATAACTACTATAATACTGCCTCCTATGTACAAGAATATAACTACTATAATACTGCCCCCTATGTACAAGAATATAACTACTATAATACTGCCCCCTATGTACAAGAATATAACTACTATAATATTGTCCCCTATATACAGGAATATAACTATTATAATACTGCCCCCTATGTACAAGAATATAACTACTATAATACTACCTATATGTACAAGAATATAACTACTATAATACTGCCCCCTATGTACAAGAATATAACTACTATAATACTGCCCCCTATGTACAAGAATATAACCACTACAATACTGCCCCATGTACAAGAATATAACTACTATAATACTGCCTCCTATGTACAAGAATATAACTACTATAATACTGCCTCCTATGTACAAGAATATAACTACTATAATACTGCCTCCTATGTACAAGAATATAACTACCATAATACTGCCCCCTATGTACAAGAATATAACTACTATAATACCGCCCGCGATGTACAAAAATATAACTACCATAATACTGCCCCCTATGTACAAGAAAAAAACTACTATAATACTGCCCCTATGTACAAGAATATAACTACTATAATACTGCCCCTATGTACAAAAATATACCTACTATAATACTGCCCCTATGTATAAGAATATAACTACTATAATACTGCTCCCTATGTACAAGAATATAACTACTATAATACCGCTCCCTATGTACAAGAATATAACTACTATAATACTGCCCCTTATGAACAAGAATATAACTACTATAATACTGCCCCCTATGTACAAGAATAGAACTACTATAATACTGCCCCCTTTGTACAAGAATAGAACTACTATAATACTGCTTCCTATGTACAAGAATATAACTACTATAATACTGCCTCCTATGTACAAGAATATAACTACTATAATACTGTCCCCTATGTACAAGAATATAACTACTATAATACTGTCTCTTATGTACAAGAATATAACTACTATGATACTGCCTCATATGTACAAGAATATAACTACTATAATACTGCCTCATATGTACAAGAATATAACTACTATAATACTATCACTATGTATAAGATTATAACTACTATAATACTGCTCCTATGTACAAGAATATAACTACTATAATACTACCTACTATATACAAGAATATAACTACTATAATACTGCATCCAATGTACAAGAATATAACTACTATAATACTGCCCCATATGTACAAGAATATAACTACTATAATACTGCCCCCATATGTACAGGAATATAACTACTATAATACCGCCCCAACGTACAAGAATATAATCACTATAATACTGCCCCCTATGTACAAGAATATAACCACTACAATACTGCCCCATGTACAAGAATATAACTACTATAATACTGCCTCCTATGTACAAGAATATAACTACTATAATACTGCCTCCTATGTACAAGAATATAACTACTATAATACTGCCTCCTATGTACAAGAATATAACTACCATAATACTGCCCCCTATGTACAAGAATATAACTACTATAATACCGCCCGCTATGTACAAAAATATAACTACCATAATACTGCCCCCTATGTACAAGAAAAAAACTACTATAATACTGCCCCTATGTACAAGAATATAACTACTATAATACTGCCCCTATGTACAAAAATATACCTACTATAATACTGCCCCTATGTATAAGAATATAACTACTATAATACTGCTCCCTATGTACAAGAATATAACTACTATAATACCGCTCCCTATGTACAAGAATATAACTACTATAATACTGCCCCTTATGAACAAGAATATAACTACTATAATACTGCCCCCTATGTACAAGAATAGAACTACTATAATACTGCCCCCTTTGTACAAGAATAGAACTACTATAATACTGCTTCCTATGTACAAGAATATAACTACTATAATACTGCCTCCTATGTACAAGAATATAACTACTATAATACTGTCCCCTATGTACAAGAATATAACTACTATAATACTGTCTCTTATGTACAAGAATATAACTACTATGATACTGCCTCATATGTACAAGAATATAACTACTATAATACTGCCTCATATGTACAAGAATATAACTACTATAATACTATCACTATGTATAAGATTATAACTACTATAATACTGCTCCTATGTACAAGAATATAACTACTATAATACTACCTACTATATACAAGAATATAACTACTATAATACTGCATCCAATGTACAAGAATATAACTACTATAATACTGCCCCATATGTACAAGAATATAACTACTATAATACTGCCCCCATATGTACAGGAATATAACTACTATAATACCGCCCCAACGTACAAGAATATAATCACTATAATACTGCCCCCTATGTACAAGAATATAACCACTACAATACTGCCCCATGTACAAGAATATAACTACTATAATACTGCCTCCTATGTACAAGAATATAACTACTATAATACTGCCTCCTATGTACAAGAATATAACTACTATAATACTGCCTCCTATGTACAAGAATATAACTACCATAATACTGCCCCCTATGTACAAGAATATAACTACTATAATACCGCCCGCTATGTACAAAAATATAACTACCATAATACTGCCCCCTATGTACAAGAAAAAAACTACTATAATACTGCCCCTATGTACAAGAATATAACTACTATAATACTGCCCCTATGTACAAAAATATACCTACTATAATACTGCCCCTATGTATAAGAATATAACTACTATAATACTGCTCCCTATGTACAAGAATATAACTACTATAATACCGCTCCCTATGTACAAGAATATAACTACTATAATACTGCCCCTTATGAACAAGAATATAACTACTATAATACTGCCCCCTATGTACAAGAATATAACTACTATAATACTGCCCCCTTTGTACAAGAATAGAACTACTATAATACTGCTTCCTATGTACAAGAATATAACTACTATAATACTGCCTCCTATGTACAAGAATATAACTACTATAATACTGTCCCCTATGTACAAGAATATAACTACTATAATACTGCCCGCTATGTACAAGAATATAACTACTATAATACTGTCTCTTATGTACAAGAATATAACTACTATGATACTGCCTCATATGTACAAGAATATAACTACTATAATACTGCCTCATATGTACAAGAATATAACTACTATAATACTATCACTATGTATAAGATTATAACTACTATAATACTGCTCCTATGTACAAGAATATAACTACTATAATACTACCTACTATATACAAGAATATAACTACTATAATACTGCATCCAATGTACAAGAATATAACTACTATAATACTGCCCCATATGTACAAGAATATAACTACTATAATACTGCCCCCATATGTACAGGAATATAACTACTATAATACCGCCCCTACGTACAAGAATATAATCACTATAATACTGCCCCCTATGTACAAGAATATAACCACTACAATACTGCCCCATGTACAAGAATATAACTACTATAATACTGCCTCCTATGTACAAGAATATAACTACTATAATACTGCCTTCTATGTACAAGAATATAACTACTATAATACTGCCTCCAATGTACAAGAATATAACTATTATAATACTGCCCCATATGTACAAGAATATAACTACTATAATACTGCCCCCATATGTACAAGAATATAACTACTATAATACCGTCCCTACGTACAACAATTTAATCACTATAATACTGCCCCCTATGTACAAGAATATAACTATTATAATACTGCCCCATATGTACAAGAATATAACTACAATAATACTGCTCCCTATGTACAAGAATATAACTACTATAATACTGCCCTCTATGTACAAGAATATAACTGCTACAATACTGCCTCCAATGTACAAGAATATAACTACTATAATACTGCCCCCTATGTACAAGAATATAACTACTATAATACTGCCTCCTATATGTAATATAACTACTATAATACTGCTCCCTATGTACAAGAATATAACTACTATAATACTGCCTTCAATGAACAAGAATATAACTACTATAATACTGCCTCCTATGTACAAGTATATAACTACTATAATACTGCCCCTATGTACAAGAATATAACTACTATAATACTACCTCCTATGTACAAGAATATAACTACTATAATACTGTACCCTATGTACAAGAATATAACTACTATAATACTGCTCCCTATGTACAAGAATATAACTACTATAATACTGCGCCTATGTACAAGAATATAACTACTATAATACTACCTCCTATGTACATAATATAACTACTATAATAGTGCCCCTATGCACAAGAATATAACTACTATAATACTGCCTCCTATGTACAAGAATATAACTACTATAATACTGCTCCCTATGTACAAGAATATAACTACTGTAATACTGTGCCTATGTACAAGAATATAACTACTATAATACTGCCTCCTATGTACAAGAATATAACTACCATAATACTGCCCCCTATGTACAAGAATATAACTACTATAATACCGCCCGCTATGTACAAAAATATAACTACCATAATACTGCCCCCTATGTACAAGAAAAAAACTACTATAATACTGCCCCTATGTACAAGAATATAACTACTATAATACTGCCCCTATGTACAAAAATATACCTACTATAATACTGCCCCTATGTATAAGAATATAACTACTATAATACTGCTCCCTATGTACAAGAATATAACTACTATAATACCGCTCCCTATGTACAAGAATATAACTACTATAATACTGCCCCTTATGAACAAGAATATAACTACTATAATACTGCCCCCTATGTACAAGAATATAACTACTATAATACTGCCCCCTTTGTACAAGAATAGAACTACTATAATACTGCTTCCTATGTACAAGAATATAACTACTATAATACTGCCTCCTATGTACAAGAATATAACTACTATAATACTGTCCCCTATGTACAAGAATATAACTACTATAATACTGCCCGCTATGTACAAGAATATAACTACTATAATACTGTCTCTTATGTACAAGAATATAACTACTATGATACTGCCTCATATGTACAAGAATATAACTACTATAATACTGCCTCATATGTACAAGAATATAACTACTATAATACTATCACTATGTATAAGATTATAACTACTATAATACTGCTCCTATGTACAAGAATATAACTACTATAATACTACCTACTATATACAAGAATATAACTACTATAATACTGCATCCAATGTACAAGAATATAACTACTATAATACTGCCCCATATGTACAAGAATATAACTACTATAATACTGCCCCCATATGTACAGGAATATAACTACTATAATACCGCCCCTACGTACAAGAATATAATCACTATAATACTGCCCCCTATGTACAAGAATATAACCACTACAATACTGCCCCATGTACAAGAATATAACTACTATAATACTGCCTCCTATGTACAAGAATATAACTACTATAATACTGCCTTCTATGTACAAGAATATAACTACTATAATACTGCCTCCAATGTACAAGAATATAACTATTATAATACTGCCCCATATGTACAAGAATATAACTACTATAATACTGCCCCCATATGTACAAGAATATAACTACTATAATACCGTCCCTACGTACAACAATTTAATCACTATAATACTGCCCCCTATGTACAAGAATATAACTATTATAATACTGCCCCATATGTACAAGAATATAACTACAATAATACTGCTCCCTATGTACAAGAATATAACTACTATAATACTGCCCTCTATGTACAAGAATATAACTGCTACAATACTGCCTCCAATGTACAAGAATATAACTACTATAATACTGCCCCCTATGTACAAGAATATAACTACTATAATACTGCCTCCTATATGTAATATAACTACTATAATACTGCTCCCTATGTACAAGAATATAACTACTATAATACTGCCTTCAATGAACAAGAATATAACTACTATAATACTGCCTCCTATGTACAAGTATATAACTACTATAATACTGCCCCTATGTACAAGAATATAACTACTATAATACTACCTCCTATGTACAAGAATATAACTACTATAATACTGTACCCTATGTACAAGAATATAACTACTATAATACTGCTCCCTATGTACAAGAATATAACTACTATAATACTGCGCCTATGTACAAGAATATAACTACTATAATACTACCTCCTATGTACATAATATAACTACTATAATAGTGCCCCTATGCACAAGAATATAACTACTATAATACTGCCTCCTATGTACAAGAATATAACTACTATAATACTGCCCCCTATGTACAAGAATATAACTACTGTAATACTGCTCCCTATGTACAAGAATATAACTACTATAATACTGTGCCTATGTACAAGAATATAACTACTATAATACTACCTCCTATGTACATAATATAACTACTATAATAGTGCCCCTATGCACAAGAATATAACTACTATAATACTGCCTCCTATGTACAAGAATATAACTACTATAATACTGCCCCCTATGTACAAGAATATAACTACTATAATACTGCCCCCTATGTACAAGAATATAACTACTATAATATTGTCCCCTATATACAGGAATATAACTACTATAATACTGCCCCCTATGTGCAAGAATATAACTACTATAATACTGCCCCCTTTGTACAAGAATAGAACTACTATAATACTGCTTCCTATGTACAAGAATATAACTACTATAATACTGCCTCCTATGTACAAGAATATAACTACTATAATACTGTCCCCTATGTACAAGAATATAACTACTATAATACTGCCCGCTATGTACAAGAATATAACTACTATAATACTGTCTCTTATGTACAAGAATATAACTACTATGATACTGCCTCATATGTACAAGAATATAACTACTATAATACTGCCTCATATGTACAAGAATATAACTACTATAATACTATCACTATGTATAAGATTATAACTACTATAATACTGCTCCTATGTACAAGAATATAACTACTATAATACTACCTACTATATACAAGAATATAACTACTATAATACTGCATCCAATGTACAAGAATATAACTACTATAATACTGCCCCATATGTACAAGAATATAACTACTATAATACTGCCCCCATATGTACAGGAATATAACTACTATAATACCGCCCCTACGTACAAGAATATAATCACTATAATACTGCCCCCTATGTACAAGAATATAACCACTACAATACTGCCCCATGTACAAGAATATAACTACTATAATACTGCCTCCTATGTACAAGAATATAACTACTATAATACTGCCTTCTATGTACAAGAATATAACTACTATAATACTGCCTCCAATGTACAAGAATATAACTATTATAATACTGCCCCATATGTACAAGAATATAACTACTATAATACTGCCCCCATATGTACAAGAATATAACTACTATAATACCGTCCCTACGTACAACAATTTAATCACTATAATACTGCCCCCTATGTACAAGAATATAACTATTATAATACTGCCCCATATGTACAAGAATATAACTACAATAATACTGCTCCCTATGTACAAGAATATAACTACTATAATACTGCCCTCTATGTACAAGAATATAACTGCTACAATACTGCCTCCAATGTACAAGAATATAACTACTATAATACTGCCCCCTATGTACAAGAATATAACTACTATAATACTGCCTCCTATATGTAATATAACTACTATAATACTGCTCCCTATGTACAAGAATATAACTACTATAATACTGCCTTCAATGAACAAGAATATAACTACTATAATACTGCCTCCTATGTACAAGTATATAACTACTATAATACTGCCCCTATGTACAAGAATATAACTACTATAATACTACCTCCTATGTACAAGAATATAACTACTATAATACTGTACCCTATGTACAAGAATATAACTACTATAATACTGCTCCCTATGTACAAGAATATAACTACTATAATACTGCGCCTATGTACAAGAATATAACTACTATAATACTACCTCCTATGTACATAATATAACTACTATAATAGTGCCCCTATGCACAAGAATATAACTACTATAATACTGCCTCCTATGTACAAGAATATAACTACTATAATACTGCCCCCTATGTACAAGAATATAACTACTGTAATACTGCTCCCTATGTACAAGAATATAACTACTATAATACTGTGCCTATGTACAAGAATATAACTACTATAATACTACCTCCTATGTACATAATATAACTACTATAATAGTGCCCCTATGCACAAGAATATAACTACTATAATACTGCCTCCTATGTACAAGAATATAACTACTATAATACTGCCCCCTATGTACAAGAATATAACTACTATAATACTGCCCCCTATGTACAAGAATATAACTACTATAATATTGTCCCCTATATACAGGAATATAACTACTATAATACTGCCCCCTATGTGCAAGAATATAACTACTATAATACTACCTATATGTACAAGAATATAACTACAATAATACTGCCTCCTATGTACAAGAATATAACTACTATAATACTACCTCCTATGTACAAGAATATAACTACTATAATACTGCTCCTATGTACAAGAATATAACTACTATAATACTGCCCCTATGTACAAGAATATAACTACTATAATACTGCCCCCTATGTACAAGAATATAACTACTATAATATTGTCCCCTATATACAAGAATATAACTACTATAATACTGCCCCCTATGTATAAGATTATAACTACTATAATACTACCTCCTATGTACATATTATAACTACTATAATACTGGGCAGATAGCTATGCTCAGTATAAGGACTCATTTTAATCCTGCTGATCTCCATATGAATACTGTGTTGTCAGGTGTTTCTAATACCATAGATTGTCTGGACTTGTTAGTGCCCCTTGTGGCCTGGAGGTCACAAATCTTATCTTAATGGGTCACTTAACAAGATGATGCTAATTGTCTCCATTGGTTTTGGTAATTTCAGGATAATCCCGGACCATCTGCCATCTCTTTTGCTTTCTTTCCTCAAATGGATTATAAACAAAAACAATTTACATAAAATCCATGAACAAGTAAAGTGTTTTATTCCTGCCCACACAAATTCACAAATCATCAGAATGGTGGAAGTCAGAACACTGGAGTCTACTATCAGATGGTAGGGTCTTTGCAAATGGGCAATATGCTAACATAATACCCATTTACACAAATTCTTGGGCCAGATTCACATGACTGTATGTATGTGCGTAATACGCAGTAAATGGAACCCATTGATTTCAATGTTCATTCACAAGTGCGTATTTTTCATTAGCAATTCCATTGCATGAAAAAATACAGAGCATGTTCTATTTCCCTGCGCTTTTACGAAGGGGACTAGAAGATATGAAACTGATTTTACTGATTATCCATTCCAATGGCTGAGAC
Source organism: Eleutherodactylus coqui (assembly GCF_035609145.1). NCBI lineage: Eukaryota > Metazoa > Chordata > Amphibia > Anura > Eleutherodactylidae > Eleutherodactylus > Eleutherodactylus coqui. The sequence goes on along the minus strand of NC_089842.1, from coordinate 118,319,627 downwards.
CGTGATTGCGTGTTTTTTTGAATGCACAAATAAGCACAATTTGCGCGTGCAAAAAGTGCTTTACAAAATGCGGTTGTGTGCCCAAATACTCAACTCCCTTTTCGCAAAACCGGGGCAGAAATGCACAAGCAAATAGGCATATGCTCGATGTTCATATTACAGCACCATGCAAATGTCTTGTTACACAAGCCCATAATACAGCGTCCAGAGGGTTGGAGCTAAAGACCTACGGGCCTTTGTACAAAAGTTCAGCTAGTACCCCTCTCTATGGTTGCTGGCCATGATGGTTGAGTGTCTTAAGTGGCCCATTGGTGCAGCAGCTAAACACTAGTCAGGAACCTCTCCCTTGGGTTTTTTTCTCCCTTGGAATGGAAACGTTTCCTGACCAAAAAAGCATAAAAGTTGACCCACCACGTGCTGATAGTATGCAGAGCTGTCATACATGCAAGGGGTTGATACTTTGAAGAGTCCAAAATTAGACATTATTTCCAGATTGTTAGAGACAGTTGGAGATTGATACATATTTTTTCTTTTTTGTTTTAACAAACCTATACATCCCAAAGATCAAAATTTTGGCCTATTTACACTTTTAAGGGATGTTTCCAAAGTTCTGGTGGGAACTTTATTTATACACTGAATGATCATTGCATTTGGAACAGCTGGTGTATGACATCTTGCAATCAGTAACAAGGTACCACATGATGGTCGAATCGTAATCTGAGGTCAGATAATGTGCTGACCTCTCCTCTGTGCAGCAGAAGGCAACATTTGGCAATCATGGATAAATGTGTTGATTTAACTGACTTTGACCACGTGCAGATTGTTGATGCCCAGATGTATAATGCCAGTGTTTCTGTTTTGGCTGTTCCCAAACCATGGTTTCAAGAGTATTCCAATACGGTATCCAAGCAGAGGCTGGCCATTGTGGGGGAGACAACTGGGTTCTCAAGATGGTTGTCACCAGTGGCTCTGCGATCTCTCCCGACAATGGCAGAATGTGGCCCAGCTCAGTCATGCGCATTGCAAAAACAGGCAAGAGCAAACAGTGGTAATAGTCCTTAAGCAATATGTCTCGTGACGCCAGTACCTCTTCACAAGTGATTGGTCACACGGTTTAAATAAAGAGTCCACAGTCAAGAATATAGTTTTCAACCGGAGGTACGCGGTTGTACTTTACTCACATAATCCAACTTTGATTTTCCAAGAACAGCTTGCAATAACAAAACGCTTCTTGCAAATTTCCTTACTTTTCAAACTTTGTTACACACACACGCTTTCCAGGAGTCATTCTTCCTTCCCTAAGTTTAGGTGCCCTCAGTCTAAGTTATTTGATAGACAATCCCCAGGGGTATACTCGGGGGTTGACACAGTTGACAACTCACAACTTTGCCTTTCTTTGCCTGCTAGGTACTTCCTCTAACTACTACAGCAGGATACTAACTCCGAGCTTCAGTCCCCAGAGGGGATACATCCCACGGCAAACGAGATAGGCCCACAAAGTAAACGAGCTTCAGCCTCTTGCTGACACATCCCCCTCCACGGACTACATTTCTGAACTCTCTCCTCTCTCTACTCTTGACTCCGCCTCCAAACTTGGCTAACCCTCCAATCACAACACAGACACCAAGTTAGAAGAGACAGACTTGCCATCACAAAGCTTGTTAGAACAAACACAGACTAACACGAATAAACAAAAGAACAAAACACACATGGCATACACACCTCATCCAAAGCCACCCCAACTCTAGGCCACTACACCAAGACTGGTTGAACCACAGACAGCCTACAGAAGATTACAGAGTGGCAGGCTGAATGTGGTTGATCCTAGAGGCGGGTGTTCAGTGGCATGAATGGTATCTTAGCTAGGACATGCCACAGTGGCCCAACTGACCCAGCAGTACAACAATGCAGAAGTTAGACAAATTGACCATGGGGCGTACCTTGTGTCAACTGAAGTTCCTTAGTAGAAAACCAACATGGGTGCCCCTGATGACCCCACATCATTGCCAACAATGCTTTGCATGGGCCCAGGAAAGACATCAATGGGGCTCGGACAAATGGCAGAAAGTTGTGTGGAGTGATGAGTCCTCTTCTTTGCTGATCTATATGGATAGCAGGATCTGCATCTGCGATAAACTGCATGAAGCCGTATACCATGAGTGCAACTTTAGGGCCACATTCTGGACTCTATTTTCCAACATCTGAAAGCCTTGATCAACCAGAGTGGTGGACCAACCTGTTATTGAGCAGGTGTTGCTAATCATTCAATTTTTGCATACTATTACCAGACTAACACGGCAGGCTTGGATAAAGAGGCTCAGCTGTAAGGCCAAATGCACACGGGTGGGAATTCCGCGGCGGGATTTTCCGCACAATATCCGCCCGTGCATGCTGCCATAGCATTGCATGAGTTTATGCAATCCTATTCAGACGGACGCGATTTGACCACGTGAAAACTCGCATAGTAAACAAATTGTGGCATGTCCTATTTCTGTGCGAGCGTCACGGAGACCTGCACAGAAACGTCACTTTTGACGCACCTGCTCTGCTCTGCGCATGTGTCCGCTGGGCGGCAGCCAGCACATAGCAGAGTGCTTCGGAGATGCCGGAGAAGGTGAGCTGCGGGGTTCACTGCAGGGGAGCGGTTCGCATCCCACTGCAGGAATTCTTGCAGCTGGATCCGACCCAGTCATCTGCATGAGCCCTAAATGTAGTGATATAGCTCTAAATACTGCCACTAATGTCAACATATAATAGATACCAATACTACACAATGATAGTGATTACAGTGCAGTTATCTCCAGTGATTACAGATGTCTTTACTAACTGTAGTCAGTCACTTTCCATTTTCTCCTCTATCTGGACCCAGGCCACCATGAAGACTTCTTCCAGCCATGACTTGTCTCCCCATCTTTCTGCTATCTCCATAGTAATATTGTTTCCCCATAAATAATAATGACCACATTCCACCCCTGAAAGTAATTACACCCACTCTCCCCCCCCCCCCCCCCAAAAAAAAATAGTGCCTCTCTGTGACAAAACTTTAAAACCATCACAAAGCAATAGTGTCTGTCCAGGTGCCCACAAAGTTATAATGCCCACTCTGTGATTAATGATGTTATAGTGCCCCCTCTGTGCCCCTACAAATTAATTGTGCCCCTACAACTCCAGCCAGCAGCTGCACAAACTTTTTATTTCAAGTTACCACCTGAGCCACCCCACTACTACTCGAGTGTCCGGCTCTTAGTACAGTATGTGGTCACTCTCCATTTGTTTGGAGGCTTAAATGCTGTATTATATTTTCCTTGGATTTCACCTTTGAGGTATGCTCTGAGAATACTATTCATAATCTTTTGCGATTCTTCGTAAACTACTTTTTTCTAGGTGTGTCTTTGCACAATATGCAGCACCTAATCCCCCAAACAAACAAAGGGTGATCAAAAAAGTATATACAGAACCATATTAATAGATGTAAACAGGTGACTCCTGAACTGTATTTGTTTTTCCCAAGTGTTAAAAGGAACCTGTCACTACAGAAATGCTATCCAGTGTTTCGGCATCACGTTATATGGCGCTGGAGGAGCTGAGCAGATTGATACAGTTGTGGTCAACATTACTGGCACCATTGAATTAGTATACAATATCTTCAAAAATAAGTGAGTATGTACTAACTTTGCATCATTACAATATTTTGATAGCCTGTCACAATGTACAGCAAAATTAGCAGTACCATGTGTGAGACAGGAAAATTAATGTGGAGTTAAATAGCCTTGTATAGTTGTGCAAATATATTCAACATACAGTACATGGGGGAAGGGGGGAAGGGACTTGTTATTTGTATAGCGCCAACTTATTCCGCAGGGCTTTCAGGTAATTTTGTTTATTATCCCCCAGCAAGCTGGGTACTCATTTTACCAACCCCGGAAGGATGGAAGGCTGAGTGAAACTTGAGCCCGCTACCAGAACTATGCAGGGATTGAATCCGCAACCTTCAGGTCGTGAGTGAGAGCTTGGGATTGCATTCTGCTGCCTTAACACTCGGCGTCACACGAGGCCCATAGACAACCAAGTATCATTTCCTGATATTGGTTGCACAACCTTTTGGCAACAATAAGGCTTCAAATGTTTTTGTAGCGATCTGTGAGCTACTTGTACCTGTCTACTTGTGGTTTCTTCCACTTCAATCCCCTTAAGCTCTTAAGTGTTTGCATGGTTCCTTTTCCCAGTAGCAGATTTCAGCGCTCTCCAAAGGTTTTCAGTTGGACTGAGATCAGGACTGATTGCTGGCCAGTCTAAACCAGTCCATTTTCTTCCTTCCTAACCATTCTTGTGTACTTTTGGATGTGTGCTTTGGGTCATTATCCTGCTATAACTCAGATCTAGCTTGTTGTACATGATTTCTTTCCAATATTTTGAACCAACTTTTATAGGGTTCACTCATCAGTTTTACTCTTTCCATCACATCCTGGGAAGGTTCTTGACTGTTTCATGAGTAATGAACTTCTTGATACTATTTCGAGCACTTGAAGCTGAGGTGCCAAGCTCTTTGAAGAATGTCTTGTACAATTTAGACTATGTGTGCTTGATGATAATAACATTTCTGGTTTGCTCGGACAGCACTCTTGTCTTTATCATTGTAAATAAGCAACAGGGAATAAAACTGCCCTTTTTAAAGAGGTTCTGTCATTAAAAAAAAGAAAAAATCTGCACTTACCTATTCCTCCCAACGCAGTCTTCTTACCAGATCTTCACCTCGCCGATCTTCTCCTGGCTCCTCCAGTCCCCCGGGTCACCTCACTTCCAGCCGTCCGGATCCTCTTCTTCCGGTAATGAAGCGTACATTGTCGACATTCTCCTTCCTGCAGGTCAATGTATACTACGTCACTAGTGACGCAGCATTCAGTGCCTAGCAGGGAATGCCAATCCTTGGCAGCCTGTTTTAGTGTGCAGGCGTGGGGTCTCAACACTAGTGTTCATGTAGTGTTTATAGTGGCAAGACCCTGGCCAGCACACTAAAGCAAGCTGCCAAAGATTCTGCATTTCCTGCTAGGCAGTGAATGCCATGTCACTAGTGACACAGCGTACATTGACCTGCAGGAAGGAGAATGCCAGCAATGTATGCTTCATCGCCAGAAGAAGAGGATCCGACTGCCTTGTGGTGAGGTGACCCAGGGACTGGAGGAGCCAGGAGATGATTGGGTAGGTGAAGATCTGGTAAGAAGACTGCCTGGGGAGGAATAGTTAAGTATAGAATTCTTTTTTTTAATGACAGAACCTCTTTAAACATTAAAGCCACCATTCATATGCTAATTAAAGTAATGTTAGCTCTCACAAGGTGGGGATAGGCAAGTCAGATTTTCACCTCTGTGCCATGCAGGTGCAGCCCAGCAATTAGTGCTATTACACAAGTGTTATCAGCATGCAGCCCAGCAATTGATGGGAGGTTGAGCCCTCTTCATTCTACACCTGATACCTCTGCTGAAAACCACTCCAGAACCCCAAGGAAAAATCTGTTACAACCCCCTACCACCGATGCCATTTGTAATATTGGTGTCTTCTTATGTGGACGTAAGGTCTTTAGGCCACCCCTGACAACAGGCTGTCTGCACCCCATAGATCTATGACTGTGGGATTGTTTCAAAAAGTGTTCACTGTATATCCTTGCCAGCTAGCTACACCTTCAATGGTCTAATCACTGTGGTTACCTCCTCAAGAAAAGATGGTGACGTGACTCCGGCTTGTGATTCCTCCGTCTTGGTGACAGTTCAAGAGGAGATGAAGGGTTTTGTGTTGCCACAGCCTTTTGTGCACCACCGGTAATTTCAGCTTCTTTGCTCAGTCAAAAGTTTAAGTTAATCGGCATTTTGTGGTTTGGATTTCAACAATTGTTCTTGCCCATAGTTTCAGCAAGTAACCTGAGTGCAGAGTAACCTAAGAACAGCCCACCAGTCACAGCGGCCGATCCTCACTATGAAGACCATATTTTCAGGAGTAGAACTTTCATTTCATCAGGTTGCATTCTAGGGGTCAGTGACCCATGGGGATGTTGTACAAACTACCGAATACTTGAAGACATGAATCGGGCATTAAAATTGGCCACTAACTTTTGCTACAGAATTTTACATTTGTGATTTGACAAATGTACTTTTTAAAAAACTTTTCATATCTGCTAAAGAGTCTACTGTGCTGCACTGATGTCTATAATTTCAGGGTTCTACCCCTAGATTATCTAAATCTTCGTGTGCAGCCACTTTGCTTATACCTATTCTACGGGGTCTCCTTTCTGTGTCACCACTTTCTACGGGTTCTCCTTTCTGTGTCACCACTTTCTACGGGGTCTCCTTTCTGTGTCACCACTTTCTATGGGGGTCTCCTTTCTGTGTCACCGCTTTCTATGGGGTCTCCTTTCTGTGTCACCACTGTTCCAAACTTTTCTGTTTATGTATAGAATACTTTGGGGTCAGTGAGATTATGGGAATTGGCGATAATTGGAGAAGAGTGTGAAGATCTGAAGACTCTACAATTAGTTCAAGAGAATGATGACAGCAGTACAAAGTATTTTAGGAGACTAGTGTGCTGAAATACCATGAATACAGTGAACTATCCACTCAGGTTATTATATTAAAGAGGGAAACAAGGTGACTGTGTACCCATTGTCGAAAGCGCAGTGTTCACTGCAGTACAGAGTATTTCAGGAGACAAGGGTGCCGATCTCGTGAGAGGCAGTGAACTGCACAATCATATGATTACGAAATGATTGAGGGCAAGGCTGCATGTGCTAGGGGCCGTGTTGTGATGTGAGATGTCAATAAATACATATTAGGCAACTTTCACACGGCCGTATGCATTTTTACGTTCGGCCATATGCGCTGAACGAAGAAATCCCTCGATCAGCAGAAATCCTCTGAATGACTTCTAATGCTTAAATAGGGTCAGCTGTCTTCTTTTCCCAACGTTGTACGCCGAGTAACTCCCTCCCACCTCACTTTCTTTCAGCTCCCATAGGAGTCTAAGGGAGCTTCCAGCATATCTTGTCAAAAGATAGGGCAAGACTAGAGATGAGCGAGCACTAAAATGCTCGGGTGCTCGTTACTCAGGATGAAATTTTTGCGATGCTCGAGGGTTCGTTTCGAATAACGAACCCCATTGAAGTCAACGGGCGACCCGAGCATTTTTGTATATCGCCGATGCTCGCTAAGGTTTCCATTTGTGAAAATCTGGGCAATTCAAGAAAGTGATGGGAACGACACAGAAACGGATAGGGCAGGCGAGGGGCTACATGTTGGGCTGCATCTCAAGTTCCCAGGTCACACTATTAAGCCACAATAGCGGCAAGAGTGCCCCTCCCTCCCAACAATTTTTACTTCTGAAAAGCCCTCATTAGCAATGCATACCTTAGCTAAGCACCACACTACCTCCAACAAAGCACAATCACTGCCTGCATGACACTCCGCTGCCACTTCTCCTGGGTTACATGTTGCCCAACCCCCCCCTGCACGACCCAGTGTCCACAGCGCACACCAAATTGTCCCTGCGCAGCCTTTAGCTGCCCTCATGCCACACCACCCTCATGTCTATTTATAAGTGCGTCTGCCATGAGGAGGAACCGCAGGCACACACTGCAGAGGGTTGGCACGGCTAGGCAGCGACCCTCTTTAAAAGGGGCGGGGCGATAGCCCACAATGCTGTACAGAAGCAATGAGAAATCCAATCCTATGCCACCTCCATCTGGAGCTGCACACGTGGGCATAGCAATTGGGAACCTATGTGCCACACACTATTCATTCTGTCAAGGTGTCTGCATGCCCCAGTCAGACCGCGTTTTTTTATAAATAGTCACAGGCAGGTACAACTCCGCAATGGGAATTCCGTGTGCACCCACAGCATGGGTGGCTCCCTGGAACCCACCGGCGGTACATAAATATATCCCATTGCATTGCCCATCACAGCTGAGGTAATGTCATGTTAAATGCAGGTGGGCTTCGGCCCACACTGCATGCCCCAGTCAGACTGGGGTTCTTTAGAAGTGGACACATGCAGTTACAACTCCGTGTGGACCGACAGCATGGGTGGGTGCCAGGAAGCCACCGGCGGTACATAAATATATCCCATTGCATTGCCCATCACAGCTGAGGTAATGTCATGTTAAATGCAGGTGGGCTTTGGCCCACACTGCATGCCCAAGTCAGACTGGGGTTCTTTAGAAGTAGACACATGCAGTTACAACTCCCTGTGGACCCACAGCATGGGTGGCTCCCTGGAACCCACTGGCGGTACATAAATATATCCTATTGCATTGCCCATCACAGCTGAGGTAATGTCATGTTAAATGCAGGTGGGCTTCGGCCCACACTGCATACCCCAGTCAGACTGGGGGTTCTTTAGAAGTAGACACATGCAGTTACAACTCCCTGTGGACCCACAGCATGGGTGGGTGCCAGGAAGCCACCGGCGGTACATAAATATATCCTATTGCAGTGCCCATCACAGCTGAAGTAATGTCATGTTAAATGCAGGTGGGCTTCGGCCCACACTGCATACCCCAGTCAGACTGGGGTTCTTTAGAAGTAGACACATGCAGTTACAACTCTCTGTGGACCCACAGCATGGGTGGCTCCCTGGAACCCACCGGCGGTACATAAATATATCCCATTGCAGTGCCCAGCACAGCTGATGTAACGTCAGCTTTAATGCAGGTGGGCAAAAAATTAATTGGATTACACTGTAGGCGAGGGCCCCAAAAAATTGGTGTACCAACAGTACTAATGTACATCAGAAAAATTGCCCATGCCCAATCAAGAGGGCAGGTGAAACCCATTAATCGCTTTGGTTAATGTGGCTTAATTTGTAACTAGGCCTGGAGGCAGCCCAGTTAAAATAAAAATTGGTTCAGGTGCAAGTTTCAACGCTTTAATGAGCATTGAAACGTATAAAAATTGTTTACAAAAATTATATGACTGAGCCTTGTGGGCCTAAGAAAAATTGCCCGTTCGGCGTGATTACGTGAGGTTTCAGGAGGAGGAGCAGGAGGAGGAGGATGAATATAATACACAGATTGATGAAGCAGAAATGTCCCCGTTTTGGATGGTGAGAGAGAACGTAGCTTCCATCCGCGGGTGCAGCCTACGTATTGTTTAGGTATCGCTGCTGTCCGCTGGTGGAGAAGAAAAGTCTGGGGAAATCCAGGCTTTGTTCATCTTTATGAGTGTAAGCCTGTCGGCACTGTCGGTTGACAGGCGGGTACGCTTATCCGTGATGATTCCCCCAGCCGCACTAAACACACTCTCTGACAAGATGCTAGCCGCAGGACAAGCAAGCACTTCCAGGGCATACAGCGCGAGTTCAGGCCACGTGTCCAGCTTCGACACCCAGTAGTTATAGGGGGCAGAGGCGTCACGGAGGACGGTCGTGCGATTGGCTACGTACTCCCTCACCATCCTTTTACAGTGCTCCCGCCGACTCAGCCTTGACTGGGGAGCAGTGACACAGTCTTGCTGGGGAGCCAGAAAGCTGTCAAAGGCCTTAGAGAGTGTTCCCCTGCCTGTGCTGTACATGCTGCCTGATCTCCGCGCCTCCCCTGCTACCTGGCCCTCGGATCTGCGCCTTCTGCCACTAGCGCTGTCAGATGGGAATTTTACCATCAGCTTGTCCGCCAGGGTCCTGTGGTATAGCATCACTCTCGAACCCCTTTCCTCTTCGGGTATGAGAGTGGAAAGGTTCTCCTTATACCGTGGGTCGAGCAGTGTGTACACCCAGTAATCCGTAGTGGCCAGAATGCGTGTGACGCGAGGGTCACGAGAAAGGCATCCTAACATGAAGTCAGCCATGTGTGCCAGGGTACCTGTACGCAACACATGGCTGTCCTCACTAGGAAGATCACTTTCAGGATCCTCCTCCTCCTCCTCCTCAGGCCATACACGCTGAAAGGATGACAGGCAAGCAGCATGGGTTCCCTCAGCAGTGGGCCAAGCTGTCTCTTCCCCCTCCTCTTCATGTTCGTCCACCTGCTCCTCCTCCTCCGCAACGCACTGAGATATAGACAGGAGGGTGCTCTGACTATCCAGCGACATACTGTCTTCCCCTGCCTCTGTTTCCGAGTGCAAAGCGTCTGCCTTTATGCTTTGCAGGGAACTTCTCAAGAGGCATAGCAGAGGAATGGTGACGCTAATGATTGCAGCATCCCCGCTCACCATCTGGGTAGACTCCTCAAAGTTTCCAAGGACCTGGCAGATGTCTGCCAACCAGGCCCACTCTTCTGTAAAGAATTGAGGAGGCTGACTCCCACTGCGCCGCCCATGTTGGAGTTGGTATTCCACTATAGCTCTACGCTGCTCATAGAGTCTGGCCAACATGTGGAGCGTAGAGTTCCACTGTGTGGGCACGTCGCACAGCAGTCGGTGCACTGGCAGATTAAACCGATGTTGCAGGGTGCGCAGGGTGGCAGCATCCGTGTGGGACTTGCGGAAATGTGCGCAGAGCCGGCGCACCTTTCCGAGCAGGTCTGACAAGCGTGGGTAGCTTTTCAGAAAGCGCTGAACCACCAAATTAAAGACGTGGGCCAGGCATGGCACGTGCGTGAGGCTGCCGAGCTGCAGAGCCGCCACCAGGTTACGGCCGTTGTCACACACGACCATGCCCGGTTGGAGGCTCAGCGGCGCAAGCCAGCGGTCGGTCTGCTCTGTCAGACCCTGCAGCAGTTCGTGGGCCGTGTGCCTCTTCTCTCCTAAGCTGAGTAGTTTCAGCATGGCCTGCTGACGCTTGCCCACCGCTGTGCTGCCACGCCGCGCGACACCGACTGCTGGTGACGTGCTGCTGCTGACACATCTTGATTGCGAGACAGAGGTTGCGTAGGAGGAGGAGGGTGGTTTAGTGGAGGAAGCATACACCGCCGCAGATACCACCACCGAGCTGGGGCCCGCAATTCTGGGGGTGGGTAGGACGTGAGCGGTCCCAGGCTCTGACTCTGTCCCAGCCTCCACTAAATTCACCCAATGTGCCGTCAGGGAGATATAGTGGCCCTGCCCGCCTGCGCTTGTCCACATGTCCGTTGTTAAGTGGACCTTGGCAGTAACCGCGTTGCTGAGGACGCGTACAATGTTGCGGGAGACGTGGTTGTGCAGGGCTGGGACGGCACATCGGGAAAAGTAGTGGCGACTGGGAACTGAGTAGCGCGGGGCCGCCGCCGCCATCATACTTTTGAAAGCCTCTGTTTACACAAGCCTATACGGCAGCATCTCCAGGCTGATCAATTTGGCTATGTGCACGTTTAACGCTTGAGCATGCGGGTGTGTGGCGACGTACTTGCGCTTGCGTTCCAACACTTGCGCTAGCGACGGCTCGACGGTGCGCTGACAGACATTGGTGGATGGGGCCGAGGACAGCGGAGGTGAGGATGTGGGTGCAGGTCAGGAGACGGTAGTGCCTGTGTCCTGAGAGGGGGTTGGATCTCAGTGGCAGGTTGGGGCACAGGGGGAGAGGCAGTGGTGCAAACCGGAGGCGGTGAACGGCCTTCGTCCCACCTTGTGGGGTGCTTGGCCATCATATGTCTGCGCATGCTGGTGGTGGTGAGGCTGGTGGTGGCTCCCTGACTGATCTTGGTGCGACAAAGGTTGCACACCACTGTTCGTCGGTTGTCTGCACTCTCAGTGAAAAACTGCCAGACCTTTGAGCACCTCGGCTTCTGCGGGGTGGCATGGCACGAGGGGGCGCTTTGGGAAACAGTAGGTGGATTATTCGGTCTGGCCCTGCCTCTACCCCTGGCCACCGCACTGGCTCTTCCAACCTGCCCTGCTGCTGCACTTGCCTCCCCCTCTGAAGACCTGTCCTCAGTAGGCTTAGCAAACCAGGTGGGGTCAGTTACCTCATCGTCCTGCTGCTCTTCCTCCGAATCCTCTGTGCGCTCCTCCCTCGGACTTACCCCAATTACTACTACCTGAGTGATAGACAACTGTGTCTCATCGTCATCGTCCTCCTCACCCACTGAAAGCTCTTGAGACAGTTGCCGGAAGTCCCCAGCCTCATCCCCTGGACCCCGGGAACTTTCCAAAGGTTGGGCATCGGTCACGACAAACTCCTCCGGTGGGAGAGGAACCATTGCTGCCCATTCTGGGCAGGGGCCCGGGAACAGTTCCTGGGAGTCTGCCTGCTCCTCAGAATGTGTCATTGTAATGGAGTGAGGAGGCTGGGAGGAAGGAGGAGCAGCAGCCAGAGGATTCAGAGTTGCAGCAGTGGACGGCGCAGAACTCTGGGTGGTCGATAGATTGCTGGATGCACTTTCTGCCATCCACGACAGGACCTGCTCACGCTGCTCATTTTCTAATAAAGGTCTACCGCGTGGACCCATTAATTGTGAGATGAATGTGGGGACGCCAGAAACGTGCCTTTCTCCTAATCCTGCAGCAGTCGGCTGCGATACACCTGGATCAGGAGCTCGGCCTGTGCCCACACCCTGACTTGGGCCTCCATGTCCTCGCCCGCATCCACGTCCTCTAGGCCTACCCCTACCCCTCAGCATGGTGTATTACCAGTAGTGCAGAAACAGAACGCTGTAATTAAATGTGCCGCTTATTGGCCTGTGGTTGGAGGCTGACCGCTTACGGAACGCACAGCAGAGCCAGGAAAGAATTTTGCGCAAACCCGCTGTAACACTTAGCTGGCTGCGTATTAATTAGGACTACTACCCCCAGCAGAGACGCAGTACAGTCAGGACGGTCACAGGCAGCCCAAATATATTTTTTTGTCCCAATTTTTTTTGGAAAAGCCCACTGCCTATATAGACAGTATATGTCTTTCACGTTTTTTACTGTCCCTGCCTCAGCACTACTGGCCCTATACTATGTAAAATTACTGCAGACTGAGGATGCAATGCTCTGCACGGCCGATATACAAAAAAAAAAAAAAAAGTGCAACACTGCAAAAAGCAGCCTCAACAGTACTGCACACGGTCAGATGTGGCCCTAAGAAGGACCGCTGGCGTTCTTGAAGCCTAAAATCACTCCTAACGCTCTCCCTATAGCAGCTCCGGCACAAGCAGCACTTTCCCTGATCTCTGTCAGAATGCATCTATGGCGAGCCTCGGGAGGGGCCGATTTTAATATTCGGGTGACACCTGATCTCGCCAGCCACTCACTGCAGGGGGGTGGTATAGGGCTTGAACATCGCAGGGGGAAGTTGTAATGCCTTCCCTGTCTTTCTATTGGCCAGAAAAGCGCGCTAACGTCTCAGAGATGAAAGTGAAAGTAACTTGAACATCGCGTGGTACTCGTTACGAGTAACGAGCATCTCGAACACGCTAATACTCGAACGAGTATCAAGCTCGGACGAGTACGTTCGCTCATCTCTAGGCAAGACCCATCTTTTCTGGTAGCGTATAAAATCAGTCGCCATTTTCGGTCGCCAATGTCCTATTTTTCCCGCCATGATTTATTTATGTGGCTAAAATAGCTCATCCTAATGAATCCAATGCTTTAGATGGTCGCGAGTTTTGCCTGATTTTTGGACGCAGCTAAATAGCTGCGTATATACGGTTGTGTAAATAAGGCCTAAGGGTGTAGGCGGTTACAGTCTGACTAGCAGTGCAGAGTTTTTCAGTGATGGTCTTATGTACATTTCTATATGTAACATGGTATGGAAAAAGAGGAAGATGTTTTGTAGGAGGATATGAAAGTGAAGTCACAGCAGTCACCAGATCAGCGGGTAATGAGCAGCAGGCAGCTGTGTGGGAGGGGTACTATAGCAGCCGCATGCAGCAGTGGTCATATACAACAGGCAATGGCCATACGTGTACGATTATTGTCAGACATGAATGAGGGGGTCGGGACTGTCAGAGGTCAAGAAATAAGTGCTGCTTATTTCTTGGGAAAACCAAAAGTAGAAGCCATGAAAATTAAACATGACAGATAGGTTTTCCGAAAAACTGGAATCGATATCGCGCTTGTACACATGTGATACACATGCATCTCGCAATCGCACAGAATGCATGTGTTTTTCTTGCCCTTGTAAATACGGCCTGAGGATGGATTTGGGATAGTATCTCTTAGCCTCCTATACATGTTACATCAGTAGTGGATCTTGCTCTCAAAATACTTCCTTTAGGCTGAATGCCCATGGACTGATTTTCACTGCGGAATTTGCAGCCACATGCCCGCCACGAATTCTGCGGCAATGTCCATCCATAGACATGCTAGGCTAAAAGATTCTCCCCTGCCCACGAGCAGGGATCAACTGCAATTTTCCGCTCGCAGGAGAGAATCACACCATGTTCTATTCTGTGCGGAAAATCGCACAGACAACTTCCATTGCAGTCAATGGAAGCCGTCCATCCCGCGATACCTACACAGTGAGCACTGCAGAAGTATCAGAATCCGCGTCATAGTCCAGCACCGGTGTGTCATGCGCTGCACTGCGCATACATGCTGGCTCGTCGGCTGAGATACTCGCAGCGGATCTGGACAGGTGGGCATAAGGTCTCTGGGGAGCAACGGGTGCGATTGCGTTGCAAGATTTCACACACTTTTTGTAGCTTTTTTTTTGTCGATTGTTTTCTACTTGCATTTTTCGAGTTTTTTTTTGGTCACAGATTTTTGATATGCATATTTTTCAGATGTTCTTGTGTCCTAAAAAACAGTATGTAGGAAAGTGGCTCAAAAACGTTATGGACCCAAGAAACGCACAAAGGTTGCAGAAAAATGCCATAAAATGAAAAAAATGTCATTAAAAAAACACACCGCTTGTGGTGTATTTAATAATTCTCTGCAGCAAACTATCTGCTGCCAAAAAAAGTGGCAAAAAATGCCAGGAAAAAATCTGCAAAAACCTTGCATTTTTCTGAAAAACACTATGGAGCACATTTATAAGTAATCTTACGCCAGTTTCTAGCATAAAACAGTAACAAATGTTTGCGACTTTTCACCTTTTTGCGTTGGCCCGGCAACTTTTAAATAAGTGGGTAGGGCTTGTCGGGAGGATAGATTTGTGCATAATTCATGTCCAACTCCATGACTAAACTGGAGTAACCAATGCCAATCAGCTGCTGCAAAGGCATATAAAGTTTTGGGATGCATTAAATGAGGTATAGGGGGGAGGGACGAGAACATTATCCTTCCATTACATAAGGCACTTGTCAGGCTTCACATGGAATACTGCGCACAGTTCTGGTCACCGATGCTCAGGAAAGATGTTACATTACTGGAGGGGGTTCAAAGAAGGGCAACTAAACTAATACATGGAATGACGGGACTGGCATACCCAGAGAGGCTATCCAAACTAGGATTATTTACTCTAGAAAAAAGAAGGTTAAGGGGCGACCAAATAACCATGTATAAGTACATGAGGGGACAATTCAAGGATCTCTCCCAGGATCTGTTTATACCCAGGACTGTGACTGTAACAAGAGGGCATCCGCTACATCTAGAAGAAAGCAGGTTTCATCGCCAACACAGAAAAGGGTTCTTTACTGTTAGAGCAGTTAGACTGTGGAACTCTCTGCCTAAGGACGTAGTGATGGCAAAATCTTTAGAGGAGTTTAAAAGGGGACTTGATGTCTTTCTGGAGAGGAAGGATATTATAGGCTATAAATCTTAGGTTAATTGTTAATCCGGGTATACAGGCAGGTAGGAACTATTAGGGGTTGATCCAGGGAACAGTCTGATTGCCATTAGGGAGTCGGGAAGGAATTTTTTCCCCCAAAGGGTCAATTGGCTTCTACTCTTGGGGTTTTTTGCCTTCCTCTGGATCAACAAAACAGGAGGATAAACAGGCTGGACTAGATGGACATTGTCTTCATTCAGCCTTACGAACTATGTTACTATGTAAAACCAACGTAAATTATACCATAAATATAAGCTTGGTAGGACCTGGCATACATTTCTATCCAGGCGCACAGAGCTGTCAGGGATGAACTAAATACATGAGGATGCGTGTGCATGTCCTCAGCGCACCATGTGCCAGGGAAACTGTAATAAACCCGGTTTAAGAAATGCTGGGTTTAGTAAATTTCCCACTATGTGTGTAACCAGTCTTAGACCGGCCTCACATGAGCGTATTCGTGCGTGCAACATGCAGAGAATAAAACCCAATGATTTCAATGAGTTCATTCATATTTCCATATTGTGATGCACATTTCAGTCACGCAAAAAAAAAAAAGAGCATGCTCTATTTTTCTGCATATTTGCGCACCAAGAAGTCATTAGGAGCTGTGCAAACGCGCACACAATACGCAAGGAGATGCGTGAAACACTGGAAAAAGAACACTGGAACTAATTGTCCATTTCAAATCAGTGCGTCTTTGTTTGTTGCCCGCATATGAACATGCCCTGTGGGCAGTAAAAAGCATCCTTCATTCCGCTAATACGCAGTGCTCAGGCGCACGCAGTTATGCTTACGCCAGCCTAAATCTGATATTAATGGAACATGATTAATGTCGGATTATCAGATATTCTGGATTTTTCTCCAGTGATACATACCAGAAAATACACAGAAAAATTAGTCACCCAGGAATCACGAAATAGGGTCCCCTCCAATAGCATGCCAAGCACATGGGTCACCCCCCTACACACATGCACAGTGGCTTAGATGGGTTTGGCCTCATCTCCATTCTTTGATGCTGTGTATCTCCGCTGTCTCTGTCCTGACTGCTCTGCATTATGCACAATATCCGCTACGCAGGTCTCCAAGGGGCCTGTAAGCTGCTTAGAGCCCTTTTACACGGGATGACTGTCAGGCTCCTTGTTTTTATTCAAGGCACACACCAGTGTATATCACAAAGAAAAGAGGCAAGCAGAGACCCCCTCCCCAATCACACTACTAAGTATAGTCTACCCTATGGTATATACTCACTGCCCTACAGGTTTGCTGTGTTATATACTATTACCTATTCTCCTATGCACATCTAAGCCATACAATAGTGCAGTCCTGGCTTATGTGGGAGGTGGATCCCTGCAGCTCTTCTCCTTGGGGGTCTGGGAAAGCAGGATGGAAACTCCAATTGAAGTTGTAATGGCAAGGATATCGGTTGTAAGCCATCTTTTCCAGGAGCAGACAGAATAAAAGAATGAGTTGATAGAACTTTAACCACTAGACTGAAGAGGAAGATTCCAGGACTGGATCACACGCCTTTTCTTAAATACTAGAATTCTATTCCTACTTTTCCTTCAAAGACGACACATTTGGTTCTCCAATTGTTTTACAATCTTTCTGAAGAGTTTTCATACATGACCCTCCGATCCCCAAGTGGCAAAAATGCTTGATGGCAGAGGACAAGCGCTTGCAGACGTATATGTAAATGTGCATTAAATACTAAGGGGAGGGAGCAGCTCCTGCCTCCATCAGTTAGCAGATGCTTGCAAAAGCATTCCTGACAAGCTGTCAGATATTGATTTATGTCCCAAGCCAAAACCTTTCTCAGAGGTTCCTGGCCTGAAACGCACGGCTGCTCAGTACCAGGAGCGCTGCCAGCTCTGCTGCACCATATACTGCTTAATATGTGATGACTTCGCACTTTGCTCCTGCGTCAAGGAAATCAGAGTCTTCATAAAGAACAAAGACAGGCACTCAAATGCTGCATGTATAACTCTATAGCACGAGGCAGCGGAATTAACCTCCAACTGAGGTGCAGCCATAAAGCCAGGTCTTTCACATAACGGGACAATAGTACTGTGAATGGGGGGCCCTAGCATAGATTTTGTATGGGGGCTCATGAGCTTCAAGTTACTATTCCTTTAATAACATATTACCATTATTCTATGAGTCAATAAGGTTATGGCGATTCCAAATATCTATAGTTTCTTTATAGGTTTTATTACTTTTGCACAATAGTAGTACATTTCATGGAAAAAATAACTTTTTATGTTGCCACGTTTTTTTTTCTGTGAATAGTCTTTTTTTTATTAGAACCATTTTTTGGAGTTTACATAAATATAAATTGCTGAGGAACTTTTTTATATTGGCAATCCGGCCAATGTTTTTTTTTTCATTTTTGTTTTTTTTTTCATGTTGTTCAAGGTACAGTTTAAATGTGTTAACTTATTATTTGAGTTGCTACAATTGCAATGATACATTAGGTGTATTTTTCTTTTTTAACTTTAGCAAAATAATACAACTTTTTATGGAAAAGTTGCCATATTTGTATATATTTTTTTAAAGCATACACTTTTTTAAAATAACTATTATTTCTTTTACCCATTATTTCAAGGCTTCTGTGATGCTTTTTCAGGAGGACAATCCCTTGTCAGTTGATGCTCTGTCCATTCCATAGAGGTTCAGTCTGGCCTTCATATTCCTTCCAGTTTCCTTGATACTGAGGGTATTGGTGAAAATTGGACAGGAACAAGCCATGATAATAGGCATCACCCATTCTGGCCAAAGCGGGCATGGTTTTACTAAGTCATTAAAATGAGTCCAGGAAATTTCATCCAATGCAGAACATGGTGTCTCATACTACACAGCTCCACCCAGATGTGAAGATGTGACAGCATGGAGATTCACCAGTCCCTACTGCACTGCAGTCTACAGGGCTTTCGCATGCAGGCTTGAAGACTCTGACCCAATCCAATCAACAAAACAAATCCTATGCAAGAGCCAAGAGCATCCTTTGACTTGGTGTTCTGAGAAAAGAGTGGATAGCTCTAATACACCGTGCAATAAGATTCTGGACTAGCTTCAGGTCTATACAAGGGCTTTGTTGCTGATTTGCTGCAGATTTGAATTCATATATTAACGGCTAAAATCTACAGCATAAAAAGGCACGATGCTGATTTAGAATCCACAGCATTTTCCCTAAATACTGTGGATTCATGGCAGAAATGGTCCACTCCTTGTACAGAACATTTTAGAACTCTCCTCCACAGGGCTTGTACCGGAAATGTTGCGAAATTTCCACAGCACAATCCACTGTGGAAATTCCACCACATATGTGCTGTGTCTGTACCTGGCCGTAGAGTCCAGACTGTTGTCATGTCAGCCTTTTCAGGGAGACCTTTTATCCTAGGATCTCTTAAATGTTTCCTTTAATGTTTAAAAGGGGTTTTCTAAGTTGTAGTTTTTCTGTAAAAAACAGTTCCCCATGCACTAACATAACTAATAGGCATATAGTCACCTCTCCCTGCTGTGTCTGGTGCCACTGCTTGGTGTCAAGTTTATAGAGTGCCTCAGTCTGTTTGTGGGACATCACAGGTGCTTGCAGCCAATGACAGAGCTCAGCATTGGATCGCTGAGCTCTGTCAATGGCTACAGCTCCTGTGATGTCCCATAAACCAGATGGGACTGCAGCCTGTACACAAATACTGGAGCGGAGGGCCAAGCAGCGCCACAGGACAAATCAGGGAGTGGGGAGTATATGCTTCGTCGTTAGGTTAGTGTTTGGAGAATTGATTTTAGAGAAAAGCTACAACTTTTTTAAGATACTGAGGGGTTGCATTGGGATTTTCGGTGCATTGTAGGATAAGTTTAATTAGTCAATATATTTAAAAATCCTGTCCAGTCAGTACATGAGTGGAAATACTGTACCCCATTACTGTGCTGATGTTAGAAGTAACGGAAAGCAGACAATTAGAAATTAACTCTTATACTATAGATAAAATCTTAAAAATTTTAATTGGAGGAAAAAAAAAATCTTGCTCTAACAGAAGAATAGGGACATGTATCTTGTTCTACCCTAATAATTAGTGAAATCTCCCCAAGAACCCCTGGCTGCTCCAGTCCATTGTATTCACCACACTGGGTGTGTAATGAGCGTTTTTCTCTGACGTTATGACAGCTGGCGGTGAAGAGAAACCACAAGTGGCCTTATTATTTTACCTCCTGATATGAGAGGGGCTAACATTTCCTCTAGGTCAGAATTAGTCAGAGTTGTGGTAATTATCAGCCATAGGAGAGCTACGCAGAATATTGATTTAGGGGATTGGGACAGAGGAGCTGGTCTCAGGTGACTTGGAAAATGCTGATTTTTAATTTTTTACCGAAATGGAAAGTAATGCCGTCATCAAATATTTATAGGAAGAGAAGCCACATACTCTATCCTGAAGAGCAGGAAACCAAATAATAGCCAAACACTTTTTTTTTATCTAGAGTTTTAAATTTTCTTTAACTTGTATTTTCTAACAAATTTTCTTTGGCTTTACAGCAGCTATGAAAGGTTTGTATTTTTCCTTACATCCTGTACAGCCCCCCCCCCCCCCCCCAAACCCTTAAATATGTACTTTTACACACTTTGTCAAAAATAAAAAAAATCAAGCACCTAGAAGTTGTTGTCATTTTGCTGCAAAATTCGGTTTGCAGTTACATCTCCAGCAGATATTAAAATGAGAGTTGTGATGTGATTTAGATGAACAGTCTTGCCAACTAAGGCCCTAATAGGGGTTTCAAACCCTCCCTCCCTCCCCTCCCCCCCCCCCAAAAAAAAAAATTAGCCTGACGAAGAGCCTGAGAGGTTCGCAAGCGCTCTATTACATCATGTATTTTTGTTAGCCATTAAAAGGTATCATATCTACAAGATTACGTGGTTTCTCTTGTTGGGAACAATCACAAGTTGAATGGTTGTCAGGATGTCCAAGACAGACCACCAGTATAGAGTTCATCTGATCGTTCGACAAGCATGAGCAGCTCCAACTGTTTTGTTGTCCACCATCCAGAGACAGGTGGCACCACTGTTACAGGCTAGAACCTATGTCTGTCGGAACCATTTCAAGGCGCTTGGCTGAAGGATATTTGGTTTCACAGCACCTATTACATGTATTACCTTTGACCACCATCACTTCCAAGTAAGGAGACTTTATTTGAATATGTATCCCAGATGCGTTACCACTAGAGATGAGCGAGCACCAAAATGCTCGGGTGCTCGTTACTTGGGACGAAATTATCGCGATGCTCGAGGGTTCGTTTCGAGTAACGAACCCCATTGAAGTCAATGGGCGACTCGAGCATTTTTGTGATGGGAACGACACAGCAACGGATAGGGAAGGCGAGGGGCTACATGTTGGGCTGCATCTCAAGTTCCCAGGTCCCACTATTAAGCCACAATAGCGGCAAGAGTGCCTCCCCCCTCCCAACAACTTTTACTTCTGAAAAGCCCTCATTAGCAATGCATACCTTAGCTAAGCACCACACTACCTCCAACAAAGCACAATCACTGCCTGCATGACACTCCGCTGCCACTTCTCCTGGGTTACATGCTGCCCAACCTCCCCCTGCACGACCCAGTGTCCACAGCGCACACCAAATTGTCCCTGCGCAGCCTTCAGCTGCCCTCATGCCACGCCACACTCATGTCTATTTATAAGTGCGTCTGCCATGAGGAGGAACTGCAGGCACACACTGCAGAGGGTTGGCACGGCTAGGCAGCGACCCTCTTTAAAAGGGGCGGGGCCCACAATGCTGTACAGAAGCAATGAGAAATATAATCCTGTGCCACGGCCATCAGGAGCTGCACACGTGGGCATAGCAATGGGGAACCTATGTGCCACACACTATTCATTCTGTCAAGGTGTCTGCATGCCCCAGTCAGACCGCGTTTTTTTATAAATAGTCACAGGCAGGTACAACTCCGCAATGGGAATTCCGTGTGCACCCACAGCATGGGTGGCTCCCTGGAACCCACCGGCGGTACATAAATATATCCCATTGCATTGCCCATCACAGCTGAGGTAATGTCATGTTAAATGCAGGTGGACTTCGGCCCACACTGCATGCCCCAGTCAGACTGGGGTTCTTTAGAAGTGGACACATGTAGTTACAACTCCGTGTGGACCGACAGCATGGGTGGATGCCAGGAAGCCATCGGCGGTACATAAATATATCCCATTGCATTGCCCATCACAGCTGAGGTAATAATGTCATGTTTAATGCAGGTGGGCTTCGGCCCACACTGCATGCCCCAGTCAGACTGGGGTTCTTTAGAAGTGGACACATGCAGTTACAACTCCGTGTGGACCGACAGCATGGGTGGCTCCCTGGAACCCACCGGCGGTACATAAATATATCCCATTGCAGTGCCCAGCACAGCTGATGTAACGTCAGCTTTAATGCAGGTGGGCAAAAAATTAATTGGATTACACTGTAGGCGAGGGCCCCAAAAAATTGGTGTACCAACAGTACTAATGTACGTCAGAAAAATTGCCCATGCCCAACCAAGAGGGCAGGTGAAACCCATTAATCGCTTTGGTTAATGTGGCTTAATTTGTAACTAGGCCTGGAGGCAGCCCAGTTAAAATAAAAATTGGTTCAGGTGAAAGTTTCAACGCTTTAATGAGCATTGAAACGTATAAAAATTGTTTACAAAAATTATATGACTGAGCCTTGTGGGCCTAAGAAAAATTGCCGGTTCGGCGTGATTACGTCAGGTTTCAGGAGGAGGAGCAGGAGGAGGATGAATATTATACACAGATTGATGAAGCTAAAAGGTCCACGTTTTTGATGGTGATAGAGAACAATGCTTCCATCCGCGGGTGCAGCCTACGTATTGTTTAGGTATCGCTGCTGTCCGGTGGTGGAGAAGAAAAGTTTGGGGAAATCCAGGCTTTGTTCATTTTTATGAGTGTAAGCCCGTCGGCACTGTCGATTGACAGGCGGGTACGCTTATCCGTGATGATTCCCCCAGCCGCACTAAACACCCTCTCTGACAAGATGCTAGCCGCAGGACAAGCAAGCACCTCCAGGGCATAGAGCGCGAGTTCAGGCCACGTGTCCAGCTTCGACACCCAGTAGTTGTAGGGGGCAGAGGCGTCACGGAGGACGGTCGTGCGATCGGCTATGTACTCCCTCACCATCCTTTTACAGTGCTCCCGCCGACTCAGCCTTGACTGGGGAGCGGTGACACAGTCTTGCTGGGGAGCCAGAAAGCTGCCAAAGGCCTTAGAGAGTGTTCCCCTGCCTGTGCTGTACATGCTGCCT
Organism: Eleutherodactylus coqui; assembly: GCF_035609145.1. Taxonomy (NCBI): domain Eukaryota; kingdom Metazoa; phylum Chordata; class Amphibia; order Anura; family Eleutherodactylidae; genus Eleutherodactylus; species Eleutherodactylus coqui. Next base: position 118,296,743 of record NC_089842.1, on the reverse strand, counting down.
GATCTCCGCGCCTCCCCTGCTACCTGGCCCTCGGAACTGCGCCTTCTGCCACTAGCGCTGTCGGATGGGAATTTTACCATCAGCTTGTCCGCCAGGGTCCTGTGGTATAGCATCATTCTCGAACCCCTTTCCTCTTCGGGTATGAGAGTGGAAAGGTTCTCCTTATACCGTGAGTCGAGCAGTGTGTACACCCAGTAATCCGTAGTGGCCAGAATGCGTGTAACGCGAGGGTCACGAGAAAGGCATCCTAACATGAAGTCAGCCATGTGTGCCAGGGTACCTGTACGCAACACATGGCTGTCCTCACTAGGAAGATCACTTTCAGGATCCTCCTCCTCCTCCTTAGGCCATACACGCTGAAAGGATGACAGGCAAGCAGCATGGGTACCCTCAGCAGTGGGCCAAGCTGTCTCTTCCCCCTCCTCCTCATCCTCCTCCTCGGTCTGCTCTGTCCGACCCTGCAGCAGTTCGTGGGCCGTGTGCCTCTTATCTCCTAAGCTGAGTAGTTTCAGCACGGCCTGCTGACGCTTGCCCACCGCTGTGCTGCCGTGCCGCGCGACACCGACTGCTGGCGACGTGCTGCTGCTGACACATCTTGATTTGCGAGACAGAGGTTGCGTAGGAGGAGGAGAGTGGTTTAGTGGAGGATGCATACACCCCCGCAGATACCAGCACCGAGCTGGGGCCCGCAATTCTGGGGGTGGGTAGGACGTGAGCGGTCCCAGGCTCTGACTCTGTCCCAGCCTCCACTAAATTCACCCAATGTGCCGTCAGGGAGATATAGTGGCCCTGCCCGCCTGTGCTTGTCCACGTGTCCGTTGTTAAGTGGACCTTGGCAGTAACCGCGTTGGTGAGGGCGCGTACAATGTTGCGGGAGACGTGGTCGTGCAGGGCTGGGACGGCACATCGGGAAAAGTAGTGGCGACTGGGAACTGAGTAGCGCGGAGCCGCCGCCACCATCATACTTTTGAAAGCCTCCGTTTCCACAACCCTATACGGCAGCATCTCCAGGCTGATAAATTTGGCTATGTGCACGTTTAACGCTTGAGCGTGCGGGTGCGTGGCGGCGTACTTGCGCTTGCGCTCCAACACTTGCGCTAGCGACGGCTGGACAGTGCGCTGACAGACATTGGTGGATGGGGCCAAGGACAGCGGAGGTGAGGGTGTGGGTGCAGGCCAGGAGACGGTAGTGCCTGTGCCCTGAGAGGGGGGTTGGATCTCAGTGGCAGGTTGGGGCACAGGGGGTGGATGGGGCCGAGGACAGCGGAGGTGAGGGTGTGGGTGCAGGCCAGGAGACGGTAGTGCCTGTGCCCTGAGAGGGGGGTTGGATCTCAGTGGCAGGTTGGGGCACAGGGGGAGAGGCATCGGTGCAAACCAGAGGCGGTGAACGGCCTTCGTCCCACCTTGTGGGGTGCTTGGCCATCATATGTCTGCGCATGCTGGTGGTGGTGAGGCTGGTGGTGGTGGCTCCCCGGCTGATCTTGGCGCGACACAGGTGGCACACCACTGTTCGTCGGTCGTCTGCACTCTCAGTGAAAAACTGCCAGACCTTTGAGCACCTCGGCCTCTGCAGGGTGGCATGGCGTGAGGGGGCGCTTTGGGAAACAGTTGGTGGATTATTCGGTCTGGCCCTGCCTCTACCCCTGGCCACCGCACTGCCTCTTGCAACCTGCCCTGCTGCTGCCCTTGCCTCCCCCTCTGAAGACCTGTCCTCGGTAGGCGTAGCAAACCAGGTGGGGTCAGTCACCTCATCGTCCTGCTGCTCTTCCTCCGAATCCTCTGTGCGCTCCTCCCTCGGACTTACTCCAATTACTACTACCTGAGTGATAGACAACTGTGTCTCATCGTCATCGTCCTCCTCATCCACTGAAAGGTCTTGAGACAGTTGCCGGAAGTCCCCAGCCTCATCCCCCGGACCCCGGGAACTTTCAAAAGTTTGGGCATCGGTCACGACAAACTCCTCCGGTGGGAGAGGAACCATTGCTGGCCATTCTGGGCAGGGGCCTGGGAACAGTTCCTGGGAGGCTGTCTGCTCCTCAGAATGTGTCATTGTAATGGAGTGAGGAGGCTGGGAGGAAGGAGGAGCAGCAGCCAGAGGATTCAGAGTTGCAGCAGTGGACGGCGCAGAACTCTGGGTGGACGATAGATTGCTGGATGCACTTTCTGCCATCCACGACAGGACCTGCTCACACTGCTCATTTTCTAATAAAGGTCTACCGCGTGGACCCATTAATTGTGAGATGAATGTGGGGACGCCAGAAACGTGCCTCTCTCCTAATCCCGCAGCAGTCGGCTGCGATACACCTGGATCAGGAGCTCGGCCTGTGCCCACACCCTGACTTGGGCCTCCGCGTCCTCGCCCGCGTCCACGTCCTCTAGGCCTACCCCTACCCCTCAGCATGGTGTATTACCAGTAGTGCAGAAACAGAACGCTGTAATTAAATGTGCCGCTTATTGGCCTGTGGTTGGAGGCTGACTTCGCTTACGGAACGCACAACAGAGCCAGGAAATAATTTTGCGCAAGCCTGCTGTAACACTTAGCTGGCTGCGTATGAATTAGGAGGACAACTACACCCAGCACAGACCCAGTACACTGAGGACAGTCACAGGCAGCCCAAATAGATTTTTTTTCCCAAATGTTTTTGGAAAGGCCCACTGCCTATATTCAATAAATATATGTCTTCTGTCCCTGCCTCACCACTACTGGCCCTGGACTATGTATAATTACTGCAGGGCGCAATGCTCTGCACGGCCGATATACAAAAAAAAAAAAAAAAGTGCAACACTGCAAGAAGCAGCCTCCACACTACTGCACACGGTTAGATGTGGCCCTAAGAAGGACCGTTGGGGTTGTTGAAGCCTAAAATACTCCTAACGCTCTCCCTATAGCAGCTCCGGCACCAGCAGCACTGTCCCTGAACTATGTCAGAATGCATCTGTGGCGAGCCGCGAGAGGGGCCGATTTATATACTCGGGTGACACCTGATCTCGCAAGCCACTCACTGCAGGGGGGTGGTATAGGGCTTGAATGTCGCAGGGGGAAGTTGTAATGCCTTCCCTGTCTTTCTATTGGCCAGAAAAGCGCGCTAACGTCTCAGAGATGAAAGTGAAAGTAACTCGGATCATCGCGTGGTACTCGTCACGAGTAACGAGCATCTCGAACACGCTAATACTCGAACGAGTATCAACCTCGGCAGAGTACGTTCGCTCATCTCTAGTTACCACCTGGAGGGAAACCGTGTGGTACTACTGAACAAGGTGGAACTACCAGATCTACATGTAATGGCAGAAAATATGGAGGACTATATGGATTTTCAAGATGGTGCTCAGCCTTCTTCTTCAGACAAAAAAGAGCCCGTAAAACTTTCCCACCACAAAGTTCCCACCATGGCTGTGAGAAAGTAGGCGAGGGGGTGGAACAACCCCACTGAGGAGCTGAGGGAGGAGAGAGCGTTGAGGACCACCCAAGGGAGGAGCCAGATGTGTTGGTGAGTGAATGGTCAGAAGTCACCCAGCAGACCAGCGAGAACACCCCTAAGAAAGACATGGCTACTAAAGTGGTGAGAGGAGTCCCTGCCCGGATACCTGCTACCAAGTCCACAATTTTATTGGGGAGACGAGCAAGAGGTGTTGGATTTACTATCTCCGTTCGCACCAGTGTCTTCTGAGACAGACAAAAGGATTGAGGAGCTGCGGAAGCTGGATGTTAGTATGGAATCAGAGGACTGATCCATGCCGACTGCTGCTGTGGCCTCTACCTCAGAGACAACTTCCACCATTTCACCTGCCGCTAGTGACCCACACGCAGGATAATTAGTCAGGAGGAATACCTCTGCAGACTTTTCATCATCCAGGAAAATAGACTGGACAATCAAGCAGTACCGCACCCATACAGCGTTTGTGGAGTCCTTTTTACCTTCCATGGATCTTGTTTCAGTAGGACAATGATGCCGCAAAGGAGGCTTTACCGGACTGTCTACAGCCATTTATATCACACTTGTTTATATGGACTGGGACCTTTATGCCCAGGATTTGTCTACATCGCGGTGGCAGTGAGCAGACTATTCTGAGGCATGCCCAGAAGGAGAGGACCTCCGAGGACGTGGATGTGGATGCGATTTCACCCGTGCCAGACCTTCCCTGTGCTCATCCTTGGGGACGTAGTGAGACACCCACAGGCTTCACTACTGGATCGGAATCCGAAGAGCCCATGGTGCTGTTCGTTAGGAAAGTAATTTGGTGTTGAAAGACTTTAAAGCCTCAATTTCCCCCTTTGCAAAAACTGTTTGAGACATTCTTTTGCCCTATTTGCTCCCCACAAAAGGACTGAAAAATTATTTTCATTTCCCTTATATGCATTATTTCTGTTCTATTGTGATGTTAAATGCATAACTTTGCATTAAAATCAGAGTAATGTTAAAATTTTACACGCTTATGTGCAGGAGAGAGAATAAGGAGTGAATTTAAAATGCTTGGTTTGCATAGAATTAATGATGTTATGGTAATTGAATTGCAGGTGTAAATGTGACTAGCCAAGAGGTCTAGACTTTACACCCCACAATCCAATTACTCCAGTGACAAGCTTGTGCCTTAACTGTTCCAGCAGACATATCCTTGTTACCATTCAATAGTCAGTTCTGTTCGGGGTATTGACTTTAAGCTACCACCCGTCGCCAATAAGGGAAAGTGAAGTCCATGCCACTTGTCCTCATTTAAAATGTAAAGAAATCTGCTAGTCACTCTTTTCTATTTGAGTGAAAAACTTACAGTGTAGCATCTTCAATTTCAAGCTTTGGGGAGAAGAATTATGAATGGGCCCCATAGCCGTGCTAGTGCATCCTGTGTTCCGTGCAGCCTAGCAAACCTGTTTTCTTGAGACTGGCTAGTCCACTTATGTATGCATGGTCCTGTATTACAGTTGTTCACCAAAAGTGGGATCCCAGGTAGTCAGAGTACAGCGGGATGGGTTAACTGAGTAGTAACCAAAGAGGGGGAATGGGTGTAACGGTTTTGCCTTGCACCACCCAATACTGTTACAGACAGTTCTCAAAATGCTAATCGCTACAAGTACTGAAGAAATACAGATCTCCAGACTTATTCTCCGTTTTAAGGAAATGTCGAGGTCAGCTTTTCTTAAGTAGGGGGGGAACTGTAGTGGCCCAAAGTTGGGGTTCATGAACTACTGCCCTTCTGTATGCATGTTTTATGTCTGTCTCTTGCTCATGTTGTACTTGTGGAATGCATTAGTTTCATATGTATGGAAGTTTGCAGGCATGTAAGGGTTAATGTCTGCTGATGCATGGAAATTGTATAGTTTTGTAAATTCATGGACAGGTTGTTGGTCATGTGATGAATGTTTAATGAAAAGGGGATGTATGTAAAGTCCAGATGTGGTAGAGAGGGGAGTGGAGTTGGAGAGATTCAGAATGTAAGAATGAGAGTGATGGGATTTTTTTTTTCCTTGGACAATGATTGTATTTCGTTGTAGAATACAAATGTGAATGGTATTTTTAATTTAACGATTCCCTAGCTTGTTAAACTGGGTAATTTACTGAGCCCCCAACCCAGTATAAGCTAGCAGTGAATAGTGAGATAGTTTGGGAATTTAAAGGGGGTTTACAGCCTCAAAATGAAAATTCTGCAAATGCTGAGATCTAGCAGGCACAGCTAAAGCCCCATTTACACACAATGATTATTGCTCAAAATTCGTTCAAAAGATGGCATATGAGCAATAATCATTGAGTGTAAACGCTGCCATTGTTTACTCTTCGGCTGAATGATGATTTTAAGGTGAGCTTAAAATACATTGTTCAGCCAGTGAGTAGATACAGTGACCACACGCTGCGTTTTCCACGGGAGTCAGAGATTATAATGGATTCAGCGGACACCCCCCTGCGGGAACAAAGGAACCGATTGCCGAGCTCAGACCACATGCTGTGTTCTGCAAACAGCTCCTGGAGGCCCATTTACATGCAAACGAAGCTGAAACAGTGCTGATGGACATTAGTGTCTATTAGCACTGTATGCAAAATGATTGCTAAAACTGTCAATCTTTCAATAGTTTGAAAGATTGTCTTTGCGTGTAAATGAGCCTTAACCAGCGGCAACGTGTACCTTTTATCTGCTGCTCTGGACCCTCTTATTCACATGCAGCCACTAATCTGCCACTCTGTTTACATGCATCACTTCCACAGTAAACAGCAGTACACTGTTACCTACACCTTCCAGAATGTTGGAGGCTTCTCAACAGGGGAGAAGGCAGGAAAGGCAGACAGGTCAGAGTAAGTGGAGAGATTTTTCAGGTAGAGGGTCATGTGATAGAAAGAAAATGAAGAAAGTACCTAGACCTGGTACAGTGAGCCTAATGCAAAAGGACTTATTGTGATACATATTAAACTTTAAAATGTTAGTCTGTGCCCAGAATAGTATGGCTACCTGCACACGGGCGGATTTGCATTGCGGAATCCGGAGCGGGAGTCTGCCTCTGGATTCCGCAGCAAATACTGCCCATAACATGCTACTGAAAAATGCTTTTTCCTCCACATGAGCTGAAATTAATTGCGATTTTCGGCTCACAAGGAGAAAAACAAACAAACAAAAAAAACAAACAAAACACAACTTTTTAAAAATCGCAGCATGTTCTATTTTTGGACGGATTCGGCATGGACTGCTTCCTTTGAAGTCAATGGAAGCAGTCTATTCCTAGTGATGATGCGGAAAGGTTGCAAATTCCGCATCATTGCTAGGCGATGATGTGGGAAAAGCAGAGGTTTAAAAAAATAAAATAAAATCTGTGCTGCGCATGTCCGACGGTTCACTGTGCAGCCCATCCACAGTACAGAGAAGATACAAGATACAGAAGGTACACGTGGGATGCCGGCGGGGCACAGGGTCGGATTCGGCTGCAGGCTCCCGCATGCGTAGTCCGACCCACTCGTGAGCAGCCAGCCTATATGGGAATTATATGACAAAAGTAGGTTTGCTCTTTGAGTAGCATTTTCATGCGGTATGTTAGGACATATTATGCCTCTATTTTTACAGATTGGTAATAGATCCCAGAGAAGTGGATGACTCCTCTGCTGTACCTTCATATGCCTCCGCTTTGTTTTTTTTCTGTCAGATTCCATATGTACAGAGGTATAAGGAAGCATTGCTTCTAGGGTAAGAATAGCTCGGTATGTACGCACACAATTCTATCTGGCAGTCCCGGAGGAACAGATTAGGTAAGGGAGCACTATTACCTGCCACTCATTTTTTGCACTTCTGGCACAGGCCCTCTGGGCTCTTCAGTCTTTCAAGATGGTCACTGTACCTTTCTGATTACCATGGTTGCCAACCTAAATTTTTCATTGCTCTGGCCACTTATCCAAAAATATTAGAAAACCATAGTGAATGACAAAAATTATAAGTGATACATGTCTGTAGGTCAGAAGCTAATATAACCACATTACCAGCATTTACTGTGAGCTGTAGAATGATCATTACAGTTATAATAAAATCACACACATCTATTTTTGACAGATACTGGAAAAAGGCCCCTATTTTCAGACAGTTGGCAACCCCAGAATCATAGAATGGTAGAGTTGGAAGGGACCTCCAGGGTCATCGGGTCCAACCCCCTGCTCAATGCAGGATCATTGGGAATTGGTGGATCTGCAGTAGGACTGCAATAAAGGAGAGCAGAGGGTAACATTTACTCCCTTCTCAGCACAAGAAATTCTGTGCCCAGGCCGGAGAGTTGCTTTAAATCAGCATCAGTTGGAAGAAACTAATTACTGTTGACATTGTTACATTATGTGTTCTGCATTCGATATCCAGCATACAAAAGTCCAGAAATCCGGTTCAATATATAACTGCACAATAGAGGTTGTCTACATCCAGTAATCCAGAATATTTGGCAGTATGAGAACAAGTTACATTACAGCTTGGATTACAGGAAGTTTCCTATGCATAGAATATGGCAATAATTTTCCTTGAACTACGTGTCTATCACGAGGATCGGTTTCTCGCTTTAAGAACATTTCCACAGTAATATTTTACTTTTCAGAAAATTTTTATTAATTTGTTTCCAAAGGCACAAAAATATTTTATATACATATATATGTAAGAATATTGTACAAAGGATGTGATGTGATCATCAGAAGCAAGAATTTACAGATAACTAGGAAATCTGGCCTTTGATGTAACAAACTTCCACAAGATACAACTGAAGCAATAAGCGTACGAAAGCTTAATGAGCTGTTACGACCAATTTGCATAGTTTCTGTAGATTAATGAATCTTGTAGCGGATGATTTTTACAGTAAATGTTAAATGTGGCAGTATGTAAATTGACTATTACGAGAAGTGAAGTTCTCTACTTGCGGTCCTACTGCTTGAAAGAAAGGTTATGTCTCAGGTTACGGATACACAAGACATATTTTACACAGCAGAAAATCCACTGTTGGTTTTGTTAGCTTTCCATAAAAAATCTGCAATGAAGCCACACCAAAATCCACATGTGAACGTGGTGCGGATTTCGCTACAGAACCCACCCAGCCCAACTAAAAGGGTGAAATTACTTTATGCGACGGTTTTTCTGCAGCGTGTGCATGAGCTTGTTAACTCTCACCCGCTCCGCCTGTACTAGAATACACTGTGTATTTTCCACATGAACATACCCTATGGCATATTAAGGCACAGTGAACCAACAAACAGATAAGTCATTTACATTCCCTGAAAAGTCAACCAAAAGATTACAATCAAGGCTATTCATAGATCATGGACCCATGGCCAACATACAGAGGCGGCAGCAGTTTTGCTAATATCACATGACAAGAGAAAGGTTTGCTCGAAGCATCATTTTCCCCATTATCTACACATTACAGTCAAACTCTACGCAGTTCACATTTTTTAGTAGTCTGCACCAAGTTCATCATTAGACGTTTAGTCCTTGAGTTGATATCAGCCAATGCTACTTGGCATGTAAATGCTAGATTTAGTGAGTTATCCCTTTAGAGTTCTAGTTGACCATAAATCATTAGGTTACCTTAAGAAAGTGATACAATGTCTGCCGTGGTTTCTCACGAATACCGGCTTAAGTCACAAAATGGCTACTTTCTGCTATAGAGTATGTACAATTTGTCAAGGAAACCACTAATAAATTCACGAGAAGTGAACATTATATGTGCTGACCGGTCATTCTGGAATTGAGTAACTTGATGATGGATAGATGTCTTTTTTAGGAAATGAGGGGGTGATAAAAAAAAAAAAAAAAAAAAAGATATTCCATATGTAATATTCACCGGTGACCACCAGTAGTCCTCCATCTAAGTTCAGTGCATGTGGCCCACAATCAACCAGAATCATGGGTTTATTTTTCTTGCACAGATTAGAAGAGGACAGCCCTGTTGGTTACAATGGACAACAGTTTCATACATGAGGCTATGAACAGGATATTTTTCTCCTTTTACATCAATTGCAAAAGTTAAAAAGAAAAATTCAAGAATAGAGAGCGGAGTCAATTCCAGCACACCAAATCACGACGTTTGGATAATGAAGGTTCCACAACATTAACTAGAATACCTTTTAGTACAATATACCTTGGTAGTAGACATCATGTACTTAGACCAATATACGCATGGGCGAGTTTGCCCCTGGTATGACCAGAGCTTCAATATTTTGGGCCCATCGGTGGTTAAGGGAACATACACTACAACATTTTCCACTGATAACTACTGGTGTAGTCCATAAAAAGCTGACAACTTTTTTTTTTTTTTACCAATAAAATGAAAAAAAATTCATTAAGGTGGTCTTCAAGCAGCAATAAAAATGGCTCCACGCCCCACACGAGGGGTCCATCTGGATGGTTGCAGTCTTTTTGGCGCCCCCTACTAGTTTTGGTCTGAAGGTCAAAGATCACAGTTTATCACTTAGTAACGGGAGGGTAGCTTGTCTTGTTCGGTTGGTGTATCTGTGTGGTCGATTGTCTGATAAGTGCTTCGATCTCGGGAGACGCTGATGAAGCCTGAAAACAATAAAGTGGTGCAAAATAAGCAATATAAATAAGACGATTGAACGATACCAATCATGGAATGAAACATCCAGTGGGGAAAAAAAACGACCCTGCAATATTTAAGTGGGATTAGTGTATAACAAGCAAAATGAAATAGGAACCATTCTATGTTTTCCCATGGGGCCCATGATTTCTTGTTATGTCTTTAGACACACAAGGTTATGTAGTTGATAAGTCAAGTGCAACCTATAATCCTACAAAATTATTTGACTTGAGGAAGTGTTAAAGTACGATTCCAAACTGTGTTGGGTTTACCGATACAATTCTTTGAGCTACTGCTGATGCAGAGAGAGAAAAGAAGGGCTACAAAAACAATGCAAAGCCTTAGACGTAAAACTTACCAGAAAAGACGCGAGTGGACTAGGGTGTGCGGCCTGGGGAAAAGAAAGCAAAGAGGAGGACAAGACTTTAAAGTGGAGAGTATGAAGTTCTTGTCACCTCCACCAATTCATGTAGGTGCAGAAATAAACAGGTTGTTAGGCAGCGGGTCTTCTGTCAATCTTGATCCTGTCCCCTCAAACCCAATATGCCAACTAGCTAGTCTAAGGCCTATCAGCCAGATAGACTGTAAGAGCTTGCGTGGAACCTTCTACCACGTGTGTAGGCTCTTTAAAAGGGGAAGCAGTATCCATTTGAGACCCCTGGTGCATCAGATAGGGTCAAGATAGGGTCAAGATAGCGACTTTATCACATGGTTATTCTTTGTAACTCACTCAGCCATGGAAGGAATTGTACAGAATTAGAAAAACATTGCTGCTTCCTTCCAACAACAGCACCACATCTTTCTACAACTCATATGTAACCATTGATACGTGTGGTGCAAATTCTGGAATAGCAAACAGGTTTTTCTAATGTCATACAACTCCTCTTTTATTTGTTGGAGTATCATATAAATCCCCCATTATTACACAGTCTACCTGGTATGAGAGCCTCTTTAATATCTGAGTGGACTTTAGGAGGACTTGTGTATTACGAGAAGGTTAAAAGCTTGTCTGTGTTTTACAGAGCGGGTGTAACAAGAGAGGTCGAGCATCAGTGTGTAATCATGTTCTGAGCTTTTCAGGTCTCAACTACTGGCCATGAATTTTTCACCAAAAGGTAAGTAGAGATCACTGGTGCTTGTGTGATATGACGACAGTCGAGACAAGAGACCTGGGTTCACTGTAGAGTGAAATATTAGAGTGAAGAAAAGTGGCATGAAAACTGCAAGCTGAAATGGAGCAACACAAGGATCAAGCACCACTTGCTTCTTGCAGTTGCAGAGAGACCCATTCACCTCCCACCAGTGAGAAGTCAGGAGAGGCATAAAGGAGACCAACCAGAGGAAAGGCCCAAAGCCTGAGGCTGTGGTGGCACATTGTCATTACGCAATGCCAATAGTCTATTGATTTCCATTGGGGGACTCACACCTGCGTATTACTCACACAAAAAAAATTATGGCATGTCCTGTCTTGGCACGCATTATGCTCGCATACACGCCAAGATAGTGTATGGGGATTGGCAGCACACAGGTAAACACGCTTGTGTGAGCCCGGCCTTACTGAGAGATTCTAATGGCTTCATGTTTTCTGATTACTGTTACGGTAGGTACAGTGATGTCATGGAGGCCGCCTATCACACTATATCACCAAAACACATCGATAGCGCTGCATATACATATAGAACTGCCAAATTAGTGGACATATTGTCATACAAATGTCTCAGTAGTGCGGCCTCAAGTGTTTTGCCTCCAAAAATCAAGCTTGATTCAGCATAGGAGTAAAACAATTTTGACCCCTTAAAAACAGCCATTTAAGGTTTTTATTATTTTATCCCGCCATCCAAGAGCCATAACTTTATTTTTTTTCCCCCATCAACAGCCATGTGGAGGGCTTTTTTTTCCTCACACAAAAGTTGTATTTTTAAATGGTACCTTACAATGTCTTGAAAAACGTATTTTTTTTAAATGGGGTGGAATTGGAAAAAAAAAAAAGTAGCGGTACCTCAATTTTTTTGGGTTCTGCTTTTATGGCATTAAAAATGACAAATTCCGTTTATTCTGCAGGTCAGTAGGATTACCTAATTACTAAGTTTAAATAGTTTTATGTTTTTCTACTTTTAAAATAAACTGCCCTATGTCACCCTGGCCCCCACAACTTTTTTATTTTTATTTTGTCATCAATGGATCTGTGAAGGGCAAGCTGTAGTTTTTACGGATATCATTTTGGGGTACATGCAACTTTTTGATCACTTTGTTTCATTTCTTTCTCGGAGGCAGGTGACTAAAAGAGCCACAATTCTGGCATTATGTTTTTTCTTTAACAGCGTACACCACATGGTTAGTGTGATTTATTTTATCAGTTTGTACTTGAATGGAGGTGGTGATACCAATTATGTTTATATTTTATTGGAAACTGGGTCTTACTTCTTTTTTTTTTTTTTAAAGTTCCACCGAGGAACTTGAACATGTGATTGCCTGTACAATACACTACAATACCACTGTATTGCACATTTCAATGCCAGTCTACTGAGTCAGTACTGAAGGATGCATCCAAGTAGCTAAACAACTGTCGCTGCTGTTATTGCTAATCGTGAGTGATCCAGGTGGATATCAGCTGTTTTACACACGCAGCACCTACAGATTAATCACAGGGCTCCGTTTCCAAGCCTTCTCCACACCCACCCACCCCAAAAAAAAAAATAGTAGAAATCTGATCCGAGCGGTGCCAGATGGACCCCACTGACTATAGTTGTGTCCATACGGCTTCTGGCATGCTTGAAAATTTTTTTCCAGATGCCTGCTGCACTATTTTGCCCAAGATTTAATGCTAGAGGCTCCGACCGTGATAATAGCCTAAGCTGTACATGCGATAATATCATACACATAATATTGGAGTTGCAGAACCTTTTCTTCTAAAATTAATAGGCCATATATACATAAATTTAGAAGACGACCTTAAAGCTGTGAAAACGTCTCTTCCAAGTAGTCCTTATTGACACCCACAAACATACAACTGAACACTTACCTAAATTAAGGTTACATTCGCCCCCTCGTTCCAGGTACATATGGTAAGTGAAGAAGCAAGACAAGGGCTTGAGTATCAAGCTTAAGATTGCCATTCCACCGCTAAACCGAAACAAGTCTCGCAGGGATGACTTTTCAGAGCCTTGTTCGGCACCAGCATAAAACAAGGCGAGTAGGAGGATGTCTAGTACAATGGTGACCACCATTCCGACCATAAACTGTAAATACATAATGCAGTGGTTAGTTGCAGGGAGCACAGAATATGCAGTAACACCCGACGTTACACATTATGCTGGTCTTACCATAAAGATGGAGTCCACAGAGTCCCTTTGTGCAACAGCCCAGACGCCCATGGCCAAGACTGAGAAGTTTGACAAGTAATAGGCACCTGGAAGCCAACCAGGGAAGATACAGGCACTGCAAGACATAGGTGCATGAGATGTCAGTGACCAACAGAACTAACTGCTTTACTGTGGGCACTGCCACCATTTTTTATCATCCACCACAATGTTTATCCAGATTTCTCTATAGGATTTTGGCTTTGGATGTAAGCTGGAATGTCTCCATTCACTGACAGGAAGCAGATAGGCAGCGAACAGCAGTGATCACCTCATTTGTAAATGAATATTCCAGGCAACACTGATACAATGGAGATTTACTAAGCTAAATGCACTAGGCTCCTGTGTCGCCTTCTTCTCGTCACTGCAGCCTCGCGACAATCCCTGCAGTGATGGGGAGATTGAATAGCGAGCCAATAGCACATGTGCTGCTCTATTCATTTCAGTGGGACTGTCGGAATAAGCAAGTACAAGCACTCGGCCACTGAAGATGAAAGAAGTGGCACCATGCATGAACGGCCCCCTCCATTCAATCTCCTCCTTACTGCTGGGAGTGCAGTGATCCAGCAGTGAGGAATAATCTCGTATCACATCGATGCCGCCCACCATAAAATCATGCAACAAATTTGCGCAATTTTATCACACAAGTCAGTGGGACTTAAAAAAAATGTTAAAAAGAAGCCTCCATAGAAATACATGGAAGAAAAAAAAAAAAAAAAAAATACGCACATTGCAGAAAGAGGAGCGTGCCATGATTGATTATCCCCTCAACATCGCATCAGTGAAAACATTGCAGATGGGAATGAAACCATTCTAAATCATTGGTTTTATATTCAGCTTTTTTACTGACTGTCGCAGCAGGCGAAAAATCACGCAATTTTCTTGCCTGCGTGGAGCCAGCCTTATTGTGAGTTTTGGACACCAACTACATTGACAAGGGGGCAGGGCTTAGTGGGAAGGGGCATAGATTAAATGTGACTATGTGCACCAAAATTGCTCCCAAATTTTGGCACAAACTAAGCTAGCCAATAAGTTGTGTAAAGTTAGATAAAAGTGTCTAAAGCTGCACCAGATTTATCATCCTACCTGAATCACTAGGATTATTTTCCATCCAGGCTCACGTGTAGGTATAGCATATTTTGTGCGCAAAATACGCTGTACCAATCTCCCCCAGGCCGCTGTGTTGCCATTCATATGAATTGCGCAAAATGTCTATGCAAGAAAAATCACAGCATGCTTTATCTTTGCATGTATTCCGCATGCTTTCATGCCAAGATAGTGAAATACCATAGCGTACTGGCTACGTGCTATGCGCATATCTCTCACAGGTGGCACGCTGCGAGATACGCTCATGTGAGCCTGGCCTAACTTCACATTGTCTATAAACGGGACACCCCGTAGTGTCATACAAAGTGCAGAGCCTGAGGATTCTGTCCTCGGTAGTCCCTAAATCAAGCATCACCCCAGGCCCTCCACTAGACATCACACATCAGGTTTACCAAAGCGTTCCTTTAAACCATTTAGTAGATAAAGTAGTTTTCAGGGACTATAATGATAATGTCCCTTCCTCATAACAGGTCATCAATATTGTAGTCCCAATAAACCCCTTTATATAGTGTTATGTTAGACCAGTGCCACCAATACACGGAGGGTGACACTGATGACAAGACCCTCCATTACTTGGAAACTACGAATACACGGCACACTGTCTGCATCATAGATGTCAGTGAATAGCAACCGTCCCCACAGAGAGAAGCCGGAATACTCACAATATGGTCAGCAGCCAGTGCACAAAGACAATCGCCTGCAAGACAAGAGGGAAATGGGAACGGAGAAAACAGTAAATAGAAGAATAGAGCATGACAAATAGTTGGATTCATTCTCTTCTTTTTGTTTAAACTCATTAAAAAGGGACGCCAGCTCGGATGAATACTACATTGGAGTCCGAGTGTAAAATGCAGCCCCTGTCTCATCAGTGGCTCATGCAACTGCTCTGTCTCTCCCCCATACTTTATATCGCAGATCTGCTTATTCAGTTTGACACCTATGGGTGAAGGCACATGGGCGGATTTGAATTGCGGAATCCGGGGCGGGAGATTGCCTCTGGATTCCGCAGCAAATACTGCTCAAAGCATGCAATGCAAAAATGATTCTTCATGTCCACGAGCGGAAACCAATTGTGCTTTCCGCTCGTCGATGAAAAAAAATTGCAGCAAGCCCCTGCAGATTCTGCATGGATGACTTCCATTGAAGTCAATGGAAGCCATCCGATCCGGGGCCATGGCTTCCAAGGGAAAAGCAGAAGTTTAAAAAAAATGGTACTGCGCATGTCTAACGACGGATCATCTGCAGTACAAAAAAGAAAAAAAATACAGGTACACGTGAATGCCGGCTGGGCACAGAGTTGGATTCCGTTGCGGGCTCCCGCATATGGAATACATGCGGCCATATCTAAGCACAAGCTTAACAAGTACACAGCGATCCCGCTGCAACTCCAGCCTGCAAACAATGTATCACAAGGCGCTTCTTCAGCCGGTGTAGATAGGCAGATTCATCATCGACTCGTACAACGAGAATCATTCACTGCTCACATTCCTTATACACTGAATGAGAAGTGAATGAGCCAGTGATGATTTTTAGTTCTGCAGAAACTGAATGACGAACGAGAAGCACACCACTCTTGTTCATCATTCAGTCGTTGCCGCGCGTTTAGACTGAATGTATCGTTCACTTTCATTTGTTTGAATGATAATCGTGCCATCTAAGAGCTCCAGTATATGAAATGCCACTGTCAGTAAATATGCCCCCAAGTTCTGGCTTTAACCCCTGATTTCCCCTGCATTTGTCCGTCAAACAGCAGCTGTTTTATTTTTGCACCACTAAAAACGTATCTGGCATCAATATATGCATTTTAAGTTATTAGAGGAGTTTTCTAGGATTAAGCTATAGATGACCTACCCTCAGGACAGTACAACAACATCAGATGGGTAGGGGTCCACCACTGGAGATCCCCACCGATCAGCTGATTGAAGAGGCTGCAGCTTCTTCTCAGGCCTACATCACCATGTTCATAGGTCACTTGTCCCAAGAGCAGCTCAGTTCCATTCCAGTGGATGGGATTGAGCTACTCTGCAAGGCATAGCCATTACGACATGCATGACAGCGTGCCTGCTATGCAGGTAAGAGGCTGTGGCGCTCACTCAAGTGTTACTGCCATTTCCCACAGCCGAATGCCAGGGGTCCCCATCGATCTGATAATGACAACCTGTATTCTCAGGATAGTATGCAAGACATCTAGGCAAGCAGGAATCAAAACTTTTATTTAGTCGAGAGATTTATTGAATTCGCGAAAAGTTTCGGATTTTAATCCTGCTGACGCTGTGGTGGTGGTGGTGGGGGGGGGGGGAAATCCTGTTTTGTTTCACACATCTCACATACTCACCTATTCACCTGAGGTCCGTCTTGATGTCCTTCTGCAGCAGGCTAATTTCATATGGGCGAACGATATATCGGGCTGTCAATCTCTGCCCGATATCGCACTCACCAATGTGCGAGGTATCTACGGATGTGAAGCTTTTTTATGACTAAAACGCCTCCCATCACTTCAGTACTGTTGCGATCCTCTGGAGCGGCTTTCAGCTACACTGACCGGTAAGTGTTTACCTTTAAACGGGAAACCTCGTATCGCACTTGCCATGTGATGCGTTTTCCAGCCCCATTGAAAACAAAAGCCCCATTGAGAACAAAAGAATGGGGATGATATTCATGTGTCTCGCAAAGCACAAACCTTGCGCAATTTTCTCGGCTGTGTGAAATCTGCCTCAGGCATTGGCTGGCTGTGTTCCCATGCTTCATAGTCTTCTGGTAGTGAGCTGACTATATGTCTTACTTGATATCCTCAGGATAGGCTACTGATATCTTGGTCCCACAGAAACCCCTTTAACTCCCCAAATCACATTAAAACTGGAAAACCCTCCAGAAGCTGTCAGGATCTTTTAATTGTAGATTTTTGAATTTATGCCTCCAGGAAATCTATATGGCGCACAACTCAGCTACTCTAAAGGAATTTTAACCCCTTAGTGACAACTTCATTTTAGGCCTTAATGACCTGGAAAATTATATTCCCCCTCTGTGGGTCATACTGTAAGGATATGTTCACATATTAGAGTCTGTCATGGAATTTTTCTTGCTATTCTGCCACTAATCAACATGCAGATTTAGTCCCGACAGTGGGCAAAATCCACATGCGGAATTTCCAATGCATTTTCAAGCAGATTCGCATGAAGTGACATCACTTCTTTCATCAATACTGTAATCCCAATAAACCTCTTTAACATAGTATTATATTAAACCAGTGGAAACACGTCGGAAATTCCACACAGAAAATTTTGATCACTGATGAGGCTAAATACGTTTGCGAATCCACAACAAAATTGGAGGGATGCATCAGCCCATCTACAATGGTGCTAGGAGCATAGTCATTGTACAGTTGAGTTCTGAAGAACATTTTATGGAGTGATGAATCATGCTGCTCTATCTTTAAATCAGATGGACGTACCTGGCTGGGGAGGATGCCTAGGTCTGGAGATATTTTATGTGGCATGGTCTCGCTATTGGTTGCAGTGATAAGAACAATGGAGGTGGAGGTGTACCTCGACATTGTAGGCAACAATGTGCTGCCAAAAACGTGACACTACCCTAGAAATGATCAGCAATACTTCCAACAAGACAACGTGCCTTGTCACAAATCGCTATTGGTTTGAGGATATGGATGTTCCATGATTGGACTGGCCTGAATCCTACTGAACATCTTTGGGAGGACCTGGAACATTAGGTCAGAAAATTTGAACATCGGCCATCTTCTTTGAAAGAACTCCACAGATGTTTGCAGGATGAGTGGAGGGAATTACCAGCTGTAGTGAATCAGACATTAGTAGAAAGTATACCATGGAGAGTATCCAATGTCATTAGGACCAAAAGAGCTCCACTAATATTTACTATTTTTGATTCTTGCTCAGATATCACAATTACTTTTGGTAGGATAGTGTATTCATGGGCTTGCTGAGCCCTATTCCAGTTCTATCCATGTGTGCTGACAACAGGCTGGGATGTAAATTGTATGGGCAGGCGGACAGGATCAGATAGTGTAGACACAGACGAGGATAGCTGGGTGGCTCTTGCACTGGCCAAGAAACCAACACAAGGTATGATTTGTACTGAGCTGCACGGAAGCCGGAAATAACTGCGGCCAAAAGTCATGGCTGTAAACCGCAGCGAGCAGTGCTGAATTATGGAAGACCAGAGAAAACAGAGATAAGAATCCTGGGAGGATTAGTGGCAGGAAAATAAAATGTGAAGCAGTCACTAAAAAAAAAAATATATATATTTTTTATCCAGAAATCTCCTTTAATTAAAAGCCAAGTTTGGGCATTTTTTTCCTTTACTTTGTACAATCGAAAAATACTATAAAAAGAGGGTCTGTCAACCCATTGGACATTAGCCGTTTTTTTAAATTTTTTTTTTAGATTACCGCTTTTTACTACAAATTTAAAAAAAATCAAGACAAAAAGCATTTTGACTGAGATGTATGAGCACATCGCAGTTAAAAGGGTCAACCCTGAGCGGTGAGGCTCTGGCCTGGTATTGTAACTCACTTATCCACAAATGGTCACAGAGAGCTACAACTTGTTGTTAGGACCTCGCGATTCAGTGACTGTATCCTATAACCATGTCATAAGACACTTATGGGGACACACTCTCAATGAATTGTGCAGTGCTGTAAAATAGAAACATTGGGCCATCTGGATTATGTCTCGTATACCAGTTTTCAGGGTATACAAAAGTCACAATTTTGGCACACGCACCAAAAAGTTTGGTTCCTTTCCCCCGGGTCCCAGTACCTTTTCAAAAAGTAAACGGCGCTAAAAGTGATGGCTGAGGCGACATGTGGCTTATCACGTTTGCTATGATGTATGCCAGAAACTGGTGTGCATCACAGAAACCTATGCCATCTCCTAGCTGGTGTAGGTTGGCATCGAGCACACAGAGGTGCTGGTAAGACAATTGTAGAAAGAGGTGCACACCTCACTCTGAGCCGGGGTACTTAGAGTCCTTCTCAGTGACTGTTATGTCTCAACCAGCGCTGGGTTATGCAAAACTAGTGAGTGTTACTTCCTGTAATGTGCGTTTGGGGAAGTAAGAAAAGCAGAAAGGCCTGATAGCATCCCAGGCAGCGCAGGGGTAACATGTTAGTAAATATCTCAGCAGGACAGTTACAATGTTGCAGTTGGTACATTTCTACTGACTCCACAACAGTGTTATGAGAGAAGAGGCTGATAGCGGTCACACACATAGATGTATATGCATGTGGTTCTCAGCACTGATCATGGGGGGCAGGAAGGTTTCTGGACTCCCTGTCAGTCATCTAATTACAAAAGACTAAAGTCAGACTGACATGGCTGATAAAAGAGAACAATAAACTACAAATTCCAAGGACTAAATAAACATTTCAGGTTATAATACATAGTGAGCAGATCCTGTGCATCACATTTCCAAATATTGTGTCTGGATAGTTACATTGTATCTCAAAGGCTCCACCAATGAAAAAGCACAGGGACAACAAGCATAAAATTAGGAAAACACAGTAGGGATGCGCCACAAAAGGTTGATCTTCAAGTTCTTTACCACATAGAACCAATCCCTTGGACTTAAAAGCTGCAGGGCACGTAGAGGGCTTCTCTTAAGCAGAGCGCCCCCCAGAAAGGAAAGATATGAACAATGTATTGTTAGGAAGAAATGTCCCTGCGCTACACGGTACTGTGGTGACAAAATGTACGTCTATCCAAGAGGGGAGGTGAACACTTACTGGTCAGGAGGGGGTATGATGCTCAGAAGCCCCCTCCTTGAAGTGCCGACTCCGAAATAAAAGTGAGATACGCTCAGGTCCACGGAGGTAAAATCCGATGCTTTAATGTAGAAGGCAACGCGTTTCGGTGTCTAAACCATAGCACCTTTCTCAAGCCAGTCATATGTCAAGAATACAATGGAAGTTCACAATCCCGAAAATCTGATAATCCAAAGGAGTTCAAAAACTCCAGAAATAGACTGCGGATGGACTTTTTGGGCTGCCTTTACCCTTATGGAGGAAAAGTTATGGCCATCATTTAACAATGGCAAGACCTTGCAAGATGCCGTGGTGCTCGCACCAAAAAGCAAATTCAATGCTAAATGGCTATGTGGACACATGCTGTAGTAATACCCAATGTAAGATTGTCCGATAATCCAAAACACTTAATACTGCCAAATCTAAATATTAAATTAACGTTGCGGTATCACAGGGGGATGAAAACTGTCATACATATGGATGATGAACAGGAGTAATATAGTCTGTTCAGTTTCAGTTTTAAGACCAAAAAAAAAGTTGAATAATTCTTTGAAAGTTATTCAACAGCTGTACAAAAAGTTCACATTTATGTGCAGAAGTCGGACTACACTGCAACTGGGGTCATGTGACTGTCAACAGCAAAGTCTAGCAGTCCAATAGACGGTAAAGGTCTTACTGCAGTAGTCTGCACCCCCATAGCATATAAGGCAGTGTAGGAGGGAGTATATAGTACAGGTTAGTACTGTATTAATATAACGTGTACCTTCAGGTTGAGAGCCGGCACCTCCATGTCTCTGGAGCTCCCGAGAGTACCGACAGCTGCGTCACATGAGCCTTCAGCCCGTCCGGAGGCGTGGAGCAACGCACGGTCACATGCGCTACAAGCAGCGGTCATGTGACTTACGGCCCCGTTGCTAGGCGACGGCGTCCTGCCCGCCTGATGTTTGCAGGGGGCTCTAGTGCTTGCAGCTCCTCACTGCTCGGGCTGTACAGACGGAGCTGCGGGCTCAGCTCTTGTATACCACATAATAATGGTCAGATACCTGCTCTACACATTGATAGTGATCACAGAGCAGTTACCTCCAGCTATCACTTGATTTTTTTTTGTGCTCAGTAATGGCAATTTTCCATTTTTTTCTATCTGGTCCCAGACAATCACAAAAACTTCTTACTGCCACAACTAGTCTTTGCACATGCTTCCCATCAAGCTGCTACCTTTAATACTTCTCTCAGTCCACCCTCATAGTACCAGTATCCCTTCTGTGGTCCCTCAAAGTAATAGTGCCCCTTCTGCCCCACTGTAAAGTACTAGTGCCTCCTCTGTGCCCCACAAAGTAATAGTATCCGCTCTGTGGCCTCAATTAGTAATAATGCCTCTCTCTGGCCCATAAGTTGTCATAATGCCCCCTCTGTGGCATAAATTGTAATAGTATTCTCAATGTCCTAAATAATAAAAGTACACTCACTAAGCCTAATTAATAGTAATCTCCTATATGTCTTAATTAGTAATGGTGCCTCCTGTGTCCTAATAGTGCCTGTATGTTCCCCTGTATGACCCCATTTAGTAATAGTGCAAACCTTGCATCCTCTGTGGCCCCGTACACTGTCCAGCAGTAGAACCATAATTACCCCTGCTGGCTGTAGCCACTCTCTATTATTTACAACTTGACTCCTCCCCCAGCTCCTGCTTTTAGAGTACCGCCTACTGCGAGACAAGGTGTGGGAGTGGGGACCCAGCAAGTGGCAAGGCTTCTCGACCCAGGGCCCCCTGCTCTACAGTTCCCATATCAGCTACATAGTCTGCCACAATTGGTAGCACCCGACTAGATATGACTATGGCTCACCTTCCATGGTGCAAGAAGCTCTTGTTTTCCAGGTGTTGTGGGACTACAACTCCCAGCATACTCTGATAGCCTGGCAAAACTTTAATCAACCATTTTTTGTCCCCTAAGTTCATAGTAAGATGAAGTGCACCCATAACTCCTCGGGACACCAGTGTCACCACAAGGGCATCAGCAACATATATGCCCACATAAATTACAAAGGTGCCCCCATAAGCGACTTGCTTGCTGTTGCCTCAGCTACACATAATGCTACATGTTCCCCCCTTAGTGTGACAAATGCTCTCCTAAATACGGCATGCCCCATAAATGCAGAAGTCACTGGTGTATCCTAGTAGTACCTCAAATACAGTTGTTCCTCCATTAGTGCCACACCTGCCCTCATAAGTACCTTTGTCATTGGTGTGCCTGCATAGGTGTCTCAAATACAGCTACAAGTGTGCCCCCATTGGTGCCTTAGTCACATGCATGTCCTCATGAGTCTCTGCACCAGGTGAGCCCCCCAAAATGTCTCAACCCTATGTGTGCCCAGGGGCGTAACTATAGGGGATGCAGGGGATGCGGTTGCACCCGGGCCCAGGAGCCTAAGGCCTCCTTCCCACAAACAGATTTCCGCCGCGTAATTCGCGGCGGAAATCCGCTGCGTTGCCCGCAGCTATTAGGTTCTATTGAACCTAATAGCTCAGTGCTCACGGTGCGGAATTCCACCGCGGAATTCCGCACCGTGAAATCTCCCATCCTAACCCACGGCATGCTCTATTTGCCGCGGGTGTACGCACGGACGGCTTCCATTGCAGTCAATGGAAGCCGTCCGTTCACGCTATCTTCCGCTGTAGCACAGCGGAAGATAGCGTGAAAACACTTCCCCGCCCACCGCTGCCGCGTCATATGACGCGGCTGGCGCGTCATGTGACACGGCCGGCCGCGTCATGCGGGAGCGAGGACGCCGGATCTGCAGGTAAGTATGGGGTGTCCTGGGGGGCTCCGTGACGGGCTCCACCGCGGATTTTCGCAGCGGAGCCCGTCACACCCGTGTGCAGCCGGCCTTAGGGGGCCCATCAGCCCTCTCTTCTCCTTATAGGGAGCCCAGTACTATGAATAAAGCATTATAGTTGGGGGCCCTGTTACAGATTTTGTATCAAGGTCCAGAAGCTTCAAGTTACGCCTCTGTGTGTGCCCCCATTAGCATCTCAGCCACAGAGGGTCACAACTTCATATGTGTCAGCTGACAATCAGGGAACTTCCATAAATGTTGTCATTGGCAAGACTCCTATTAAAAATACACCAGAAACCGGACCAAGTTGTGTGAGTAAGGCTACTTAACACCGGTGTTAGGGTCAGTTCAGGGTTTCCATCTCACTGCTTCATAAACTGAGAAACTGAAATAAAATGGGGAAAAAAAAGATCCTTTTTTTCCCCCATTGATTTCAATGGTGTTTCAAAAACTGAAAAGCAATCGAAAAGTCCTCCGTTTGCGTCCATTCTATCAGGGTTTTTTTCTGGGTTTTATTTTGGATGCAAAAATAACGTTGCAGTCTGAGCTATTCTCCCGTCCCAAGAAAATGGAAACCTACCAAAACAGCAGCGAACTGAAGCCTTTCTGTTTCTTTTCCGTTTTTTTGAAACCCTATTGAAATCAATGGAGAAGAAACGGAACAGTTTTTCTCTGTTTTATTTTAGTTTCTCGCCAAAAACAGAACAGAGAGACGGAAACTGTGAATTGACCCCAACACAGGTGTGAAAGCAGCCTAAATCTCCTGAGTGTGCAATATAGTGCAGACCATGGCAGAGGATCACCAGCTTATCACCCACTTACATGGCCCCATGCCAGAGAAACGTACCTACCAGCAATAACCATGTGATACAATTTTTCTTTGCATTGATTCCTGTGATGTACTGCGCTGTGTTCCATCAACCTCCCAACATGGGCACATGGGTGACCTCTGCCAATGCCAGGATAGCAGTAGAGTGAGCACTGCACTACTGCAAGATGCTGCATTAAGAGACATGTCTCCTTTAAGTGTGCAGAATCCTATTAGGTTGCCATATTTATGATTACAGTGGCCTTGTACTTTGTCATGGATCACCAGCTAGGATCAAAGTCAGACGCCGTAATACTTCCAGGATATTTTACAGAACAATGCATAAAAAACTTATTATGGCGACGGCCACTTTAAAGACTTTAATAAACCAAATTTAATTTTACTTCCTTGGACTAAAAATGTCACTGGGAATGGAATTGTCTTGCAAAGCACAGAATCAGTGAGGCGCAAAATTAAGAAATCCTACTGAAAGTCATCCAGATCGGTCACATCATTATCCCAGCGCCCTAGGGTCGTCTCTATGACACATTGATCTGACCTTACTATATACATAAGGAAGCTGTATAGTATCTGACCCTGGTAGGTGTAATAGAAATGGGTGCCGCTTATGAGCATTAGATGTAACTGATCTGGGGTTTAAAAAATGAACAAAATTAAAATTGAATAAAACTTAAAAATGTATTTATTTATGCGCATTCATGATTTTATAAGAAATGCCCTATTGTAATCTTATATTTGGGCTGAGCCCCCAATTGGGACCCCATCATTGGCTAGAACTACTATTGTAATCAGCCAAAGGGTATTGTTGTATCTTGTCTCCACTGGAACTATAGGTGGAAACCTGGGATTGTGGGGGTGGAGTTATAGTCACCGCCCACATGTGCCGATTGGCTACCTGGACAGAGGGTGAAGAAAGCATCTGACAGCAGTCTGGGAACGGGGACTGAGACAGCGGGGCAGCAAGGTAAATGCGGGATGTAGGGTGAAGAAAGTGGATGACAGCCGCTGTGGGACGGGGAGAGAGAGAGACAGACATTGGGGCCGGCCTCAGGCGCCCAGCAATGCGGTGGACTGCAGCGCCCGAGCGGCTTACAGCTGTAAGAGTCCGGCTTAAAGCAGCTTACAGTCCAGTCCTCAGCACAGCAGCACCTCTCATGTCCGCTGCCATGTGTCCGCTCTGTGCTCCCGAATTTGCTGTCAATCTCCTCCCTGCTGACCTCCACTGGATCGTTGGCCAGCAATTAACAGTGGGGATGGGGGACAGCAGAGCCCAGGAGCCAATCGGCAGCTAGGGGCATGACAGGGGCGTTACCTCCAGCTAAGGTCGGTCCGCCCATAGCTGCTGGTGGAGACAAAATACAACAGTACCCAGCCAAAGTCCATTGACTTTACTGGGTAGTTTTGTAAAATATAAATTGAGATAGAATCTCAGCAGCCACTATCCCCATTCCCCCACCGCATTCATTAACAGGTTTTCGTGGAAAGTAAGTATAAAAGTGTACAAGAGTTTTCAACAAGTTTTCTTTAGTATGACAGGTTCTCCTTACCCACTAATTTCCTGCTGTTTGCACCCTGTTTCATGTTTTTATATTCTGATTTTCAGGTAGTCTTCCCCATTTTCCGCTGCCTTGTTGTTTGCTATTCACTTCCAGGCAAGGGGTGTGTAGCAAGCATAGTTTTCTGCCAGTAATTCACTGTTCTGCACTTCCCTACCCTCACTTCCCATGCTGCATTGCTATGTCTCTAGACCAATCAGCAGTGAGGCAGTATCTTAATGCCCACCCCTCTACTGTCCCAGATTGATTGTAGGAGTTGGATATTCAGAGACATTCTGACCTATTGGGTAGTAAATAGAGATGAGCGAACGTACTCGTTTCGAGTACTTACGCACCCGAGTACCGCCATTTTCGAGTACTTCAGTATTCGGGTGAAAAGATTCGGGGGGGCGCCGGGGGGCGGGGAGAGGCGTGGCGGTGCGGGGGGTAGCAGCGGGGAACAGGGGGGAGCCCTCTCTCCCTCTCCCCCCCACTCCCCACTGCTACCCCCCGTGCCGCCACGGCGCCCCCCGAATTTTTTCGCCCGAGTACGGAAGTACTCGGAAATCGCGGTATTCGGGCGAAAAAGGGGCGTGGCCGAGCACGTTCGCTCATCTCTAGTAGTAAACCCAATATATTGTGCACACACACAGGTGTTGTAACAGCAGGAGAGGCAGAGAATGTAGAGACTGTATCTGTAGAGCTGTCAGCCGGTGAGTTCACAGGAACAACTTCTGAAGACATCCTCTCCCTGACAGCTAAGAAAGAAGCTCAATACCTAGCAACAGGAAGTGGATTGCAGAGGAGCTGAAAGGAAGACCCCTAGCAGCAGCCAATTCAGCCTTGATTTACATGGTTCAGATAAATAAAAAACTTAAAGAAAATATATTATGAGATTAACAAGACACACACAGGCTATTACATGAGCATAAGCATTGAGTGAAAAGTTAGTGCCCCTTTAAATGTATGACTTTTCGTTGATTGTATGTTAATTAACTTTTTTATCAGCCAGTGTTCCAAAACTGGAACAGTGTATCCACATGGTTGCTGCTTTCCTTTGGTTTGTGAGGTGGTTCCTTATTCGGCAGGTAAAAAGTTAAGCATAAATACTTATATAAACAAAACTTGTGCAACTTTCTAAAATATTTCAACTTGTCAGTGATGGGAAAACATTGCTATTTAGGCTGGCTGCACGTGAATGAGTCAGATTCTGCATGTTGCCCACAGTTGAATCAGACCCTATGCCTGGCCAGCATCAGAGTGTACCTGTAATTTTCTGTCCTGCAGATGGTCCGGCCGGCTTGCCATCCGTTCATTGAGCGCTGCATTGATTGGCTGAGTAGCGCTGGATGAACAAATCAGAGCCATTGCTTCTTGGAGGCGGAATTTTTGAATCCCGCAACTAAGGGCTCATGTCCACGGGATAATTGTTATTTAAAGCGTTTTTCCCGCACGCGGATCCGCGCCCCATAGGGATGCATTGGACACCCGCGGGTAGATAAATACCCGCGGATGGTATTTAAAAGTGATTTAAAAATTTCCGGTGCATGAAAAAAACCGCGCCATGCTCCATTTAAGGCCTCATGTCCACGGGGAAAATAAAAATAAAAATCCGCAGCGTTTTTCCGGCACGCAGATCCGCGCCCCATAGGAATGCATTGGCCACCCGCGAGTAGATAAATACCTGCGGATCGTAATGAAAAAATTTCTGGAGCATGAAAAAAATGGACATGCTCCATTTTAGTGCGGATCACGCGTGCGGGAGCTCATAGAGCACATAGCTCAATTGATCTCCCGCATGAAAAATAAAAAACAATTACAGTGCATCCGCACTGCATCCGCAGCCCAAATCCGCGTTACAAATCCGCAGCGGATCTGATTTTCCCCGTGGACATGAGGCCTAAGTGTGGATCACGCTCCGGATGGCCCCCATTGATCTCTATGGGTGCGGGAGATCCGCTGCGGATATTAAATGTGAATTAAATGGGTGCGGCAGATCCGCTGCGGATTTCAAGGCTGGGAGGTGGAGAAAGTACTAGGAGGTGGGGTAAAGTGGGCAAAACACCTCCAGCATAAAAATTGCATGTGTGCACATACACGCGTGAAAAAAAACGCATCAGCATGTCACTCGCATGCAATAAAATACAACTTTAAGCTCATCCGCACTGCATCCGCAGCCCAAATCCGTGTTACAAATCTGCAGCGGATCTCATTTTTCCCGTGGACATGAGGCCTTAGAAGTAATCTTCTGTAGGCCAACGAGAACTGCAGGACGCCCGGCAGAGCTCCGCACCTCAGCAGGAGAACCCGGACCGCGCCTGCGAGGTAAGTATTCCTTTTTTGAATTTTTACTGGGAGTGCAGCTAGGGCTTATTTTAGGGATAGGGAAACTTATTGCATCTCACAAAAATTGCTAGTTCGTGAAATGCGATGCGATAAACAAGAAGGCTCCATAGGGAAACATGGGCTACCAAACATCGCAAATCGCGGCAGCATAGAGCATGTTGAGATTTTTCTTCAGGCATCATTGCCTCAGACAAAACTTAGCTAATGTGAAGGAAGCCATAGGAAAGCATGTGTTGCACAGACATTTGTATCACTGTCGCATTGCAAGCAAATCACGCAATTTGGTCGCCCGTGTGAAAGCAGCCTTATAGTTCATTGCAACAGAACTTCAAAACTGGGTCTCAGAGTTCTGCTGCAAATTTTGATGCGGATTGACATACAGATTTAGTACTTGCCAATGGGAAAAGCCTGTGTGCGGCAGCCCGATGAGGTGCTGTGTAGAAGTCATGCCAAAAATTGACATGTCAGATTTTCTCTTTTGCAACATGGATTTCAGAACCTGCATGCAGAAAAATCATTGCCATATGAACTACACTGCAGATGTTCATAGCATGTAGTCAAATGCTAAAATAATGCTGATTTCAATGTGGACGTGGGTGTGGATTTCACACCCAAATCCGTAGCTAAATTTGGCATCAGAGCTGTTAACCCTTTAAATGTTCGGAGGTCCCATACAGCCTCCAGCGATGAGTTCGTGGGTTGCCGTGCAGTTGTCATGGCAGCCGGGGGCCTTCTGAAAAGCTCCAGGGCTGCCATTGCAGAGTGCCTATCAAGCCATGCCTGCGGCATGCCTTGATACATTACCTGTCAGATCGCGGTATGATGTAATGCTATGGCATTACATCATACACAGGAACGATCAAAGCATCACAAGTTGTTGTCCTCTCTGGGGACTAAGAAAAAAAGGAAAAAAAGTTTTAAAATGTTACTAATTATTTAAAAAAAGGTAATAAAAGTAAAAAAAACCACTTGTTATATTTATAGTAAAAGAATCTAAATAATAAAACAAAAAAACATATTTGGTATCGCTGCATCCGTAAAAGTCTTATCTATCAAAATAACACATTATTTACCCTGCACAGTGTCTGTCGTCAGAAAGCTAAACAAAGAATGCCATGGCGAATTGCACTTTTTTTGGTCACCCCATCTCCAAGAAAAAATGCAATAAAAAGCGCCCAAAACGTATGTATTAAAAAATAGTACTGATAGAAGCTACAGGGCGTCTCACAAAAAAATGAACCCTCACACAACTATGTCGACGGGAAAACAAAAAAGTTATGGCTGTCAGAAGATGGCGGCAGAAAAAAATTCAAAAAATTCAATATCTTTGAAGTAGTACAGCAAAAAAAACCACAATATAAATTTGGTATTGTAGTTATTGTACTGACCCATGAAATAAAGTTATCATGTTGGTTTTGTTGCGGTGTGTATGCACTCAAAGATGGCGGAATTTTTTTTTTTTTTTCCATTTCACTCCACTAAGATTTTTTTTTAAAAATTTTTTCAGTACATTATATGGCACATTAAATAGTACCATTGAAAAATACAACTCGTCCCGCAAAAAACAAGTCCTCAGACATCTACATAGATGGATAAATAAAAGAGTTACGATTTTTTTAAAAAGGGGGAGGAAAACCCGAAAATAGAAAAAAAAAGTGCTGTGTCGTTAAGGGGTTAAAATGTGTCCGTAAAAATTCTGGCTTCTGTGATTTCTGGATTAGTTTTTCAGGAAAATGAAAAATTCAGGTTGGCAACCCTGAATCCATCTGATGTGAGTAGGGCAGAGGCCTTAAAATCAGGAGCAATTGAAGCACAAAATGAATTATAAGGCCTGCCTCACACAGGCGTTTTTGTATAGCGTTTAGCACTGGTTTTCATCGTTGCGCTAAACGCTGCACAATGGTCCCATTCATTTCAATTGGGCTGTTCATACAAGCGTCAAAATGCAGTGTTTTCAATGCTGCGCTTTGACAGCGATGTATGTTCTATTTTTGGCTGTTTTCAGCTCTGCATCACACATTGAAATGAATGTTGAAAACGCAATACAAATTGGCTCACAGGCTCAGCCAATCAGAGCCAGCGCTGGATGCACCAATCTAGTTCAACAAGCGCTGGCTCTGGTTGGCTGAGCCAGCGCTCAAATAACCAATCAGAGCAATATTTTGCTTAAGGCGGGCTCTTCAAACCCAGTTACCAGCAAAAGATGTTCTGTCGGCACTGACAAGTGCCCAGAAGACTGTCTGGAGCTCCAGAGAGCAGCGCCAGGGACCCGGATGGCACCTGATAGGTGAGTATTGCTTTTTTTTGTCAGCTTCCTTGAGTGTGTTTTCAGCATGGCATTACAGAGCGTAGTTGCACCTGAATGAGATCCCCCCCCCCCCCCCCCTTCTTGGGCTTTTTCAAACTTCACTCCATATCGCAGGAGTTTCAGAGAGAACGCAGGATGATAGGTCCTCCCCTGTCTGTCCCGCAAGTAGTATTAACAAGTCGAAGTTACTATTGATGGGCGAGAAGCCCGATAGCGAATACAAAACCACTGAAGTCAGTTGGAATCACTAGTTTCGTTTTGTCTGGCTATGATTATCATGGCCGAATAAGGAGAGAAAATCATATTTGTCTGAAACTGCCCTGAGTGCGAGATCCCCCTTGGAGTCTTCCAATGTGTATTTGACAGTTAGGGCTCATGTCCACAGGTGTATGTGTAAAACGCTGTGGGGGTCGGGAGTCAATCCCGCGCCATACAATCTGGGTGCTGGCTGTTTCTTACAGCTGACCCTTGCCTACAGAAGCTGTGATCAGCGCTGACACTCATTGCAGCTGTTAATCCTTTAAATACAGCTGTCGATTCTAACAGCGACATTTAAATGCCCTGACCGTCCCCATGCAATGAGTTGCAATGAAACTCATCTGAAGCCGCCCTAGGTCACTATAACTACTAAACACAGTCACATAATAGGGATAAAGCATCTGGCAACTTGTTGACGGTTTCCAGATAAAGGAGTTCAGTCTATGGAGTTAGGTGTAGAAATAGATAATGTAGAATTGCAAGTCCACAAGCACTATCACAGGCACATGTATCTATTAGGCAGGGTGCTCCGTCCTGCATGTGAGGAAATCATCTGATGTCTTCATCCCCTTCCTCTCATCATAATAACCCATGACTGATCGGAAGAAAGCTGCTTTTGTTCACTTACCACAATCACAACCAAGCTGTGTGCATCAGCGTGTCAGAGCTAATGTACTGTGAAACTGCTGTTAAAGGGACATTAAACCTGCAGTGTGACGGGAAAATTGAATCTATTGTTTTCTGTTATCAGCCATTTACGATACGAAGAGGCTGACTGTAGTATTCTTCAGTAAGATTGTAAAGTCGTCGTGCCCTAAGTCCTTGTGCACATGGACAATTTTGCGCAGCTTAGTTATACACACCAAAAAATTGGGACTAATAGAAGCAATGGTTTCCTGTGGATACGTTCAGATGAACGATTTTAAGCCGCGAAAAAAAATGGCAGCTAAAAGGATAGAAATCAGCAACTGAACTCAGCGACTGAAACTCCCTGCTGCGGGAAAAAATAGGGCTTGACCTGTCTTTTGACAGAAAATTCCAGAAGCCTCCATAGACTTCAATGTGAGCTGGAAAAAAGGGAGGGAGTTTAGCTGCGTCCAGCGCTCGGATAAGACGATGGGCGCCTGTAGTTTAGACATTAGCAGTCATTAGGAGGATTTCTACCGACTGAGGGATCTGAACAGCAGCACATTGTTTCGGCAACACGCAGCTCCCCGTGTGAATGGGCGATTTAAGCGCTACTGAGGCTCAGGACTTGATTGTGGAAAATCGTCCATTCACAAGATTTTTTGCGGCTAAATTCTGTGCCATTTTCACGCCCATGTGAATGAGCTTTCAAGGTGCGTTTATGTAGTGGCTCAGACACCATCCTGGTCCCCTTCATAAATGTCATACATGTTTGTCCTATGTAGATGCACTGCGCATGCATGTCCTGTTATTTCCAGTGTGTGTGGCACAGCTGTGGCGCTTGAGAGGTTGTCACACCTGTGACAACTATTATCCCCATAATCCTGTTTATTGGCATTCCCTATCCTAGGGGTGTTAAAGTGTCCTGTAATCCAGCTCTGGCCTTGGCTACGTGTCATCCCTCAGGGACCAGTGCCCGGTAAGTGCCACCATGACAAGCCAACACTTATCCCTCCCAGCTCTTCACGTTTGTCAAGTGTCCAGGGCACCCCTCTGGGGTGTTGCATTTAGACGGAACAATTATTGTTCAAAAAATCACTAGATCCTTCCAATTTTTACGATAATCGTTTAGTGTAAACGCAGCCAATGATTGAACTATGAATGATAGTTCATTTACTCATTGGTCATTTCCTGGCTTTACTTCCCACATTCCTTTCCCGTCCACTTCTTGGACCAGGTGAGGGTAGGGTTAAACACTACGTCCGTTGGCCGGTTCTGACAGCGGCTTACCTATTCACATAGTGATATTTGCTATGGACGTTTTTTAAAGACGCAGCATGACCTATTTTTGGCGGTTTTGCCTCCATACTACTACTCTTTTCTATTAGGCAAATATGGATCAGTATTTGCCCAGTAAAAAATAAAATATACAGAGGCAGAGGCTGTATTACAGATGTGTTACAATCACTGACGTAACTATAGGGGATGCACTTGCACCCGGGCCCAGGAGCCTTAGGGGGCCCATAGGGCCTCTCTTCTCCATATAGGGAGCCCAGTACTATGAATAAAGCATTGTAGTTGGGGGCCCTGTTACAGGTTTTGCATTAGGGCCCAGCAGCTTCAAGTTACGCCTCTGTGTTAAGGGATTAAGAGAAGTTGGGGGGCCCAAAGATAAACTTTTGCACCCGGGCCCATGAGCCTTTAGCTACACCCCTGGTGCTAATACGCTCTGGATTTTTTGTTTTTTTTCTGGACTATTCAAACTCCACTATATAGCATTAACTACGTGCAAGATACGGCAAGTCGTATATTTTCTCGCATGAAGTTATAACATGTAAGAATCCTCATAGTTAAAACGAAACCATTGAAATCTATGGTTATGTTTTGTCCCGTTATGTGGCCGTGGGTTTAATCCCTAAGAGGCAGAATTGCCACTCTAGATTCTGGAAAAGCTGTGTTTCAACTCATAAAAATTCAATTAGAAGTATAGTAGAATTTTTAAGATGCCAATTTAGGTGTAAATATCATTATGGGGGTCTTACTATTATAGTAATGTGATCCCCCATGGTTTTCGGCTGCACTAGCCCCATATTTCTAGTCTTTGTATTGCTCCGTTAGAGCCGCCATAACTCTTTACCTGCACTTTGTGCTATGACCCAAAATACAGCAGTGGCATTATTATTAATTGCCTCCCGGCACACAACCTGCGCACACAGCTGACAACATCCCCCCGTATGGTTGGGGTACTCAGCAGAGCGCTCTGAGCCACATCAAATCCTCTCCGCCTCAGGTATCAAATCGTTCATACATAATGCTGGGAATTAACTGGAGACACAGATTCTTATATTGTCAGGCTTGGAATCTTAGCGCTTCCTCTGGACTAAGGGCTTATTCACACAGTGATTCGTATCCTTGTCCTGTCTTCCTGTCCGACTGAGTCCATACAAACAGCACCAAACAAGAAAGAAATCTGCAGCATATTCTATTCCGGTCCGTTTTCTTGAAGGAGAATAGCCCATTCAGTATTAAAGGATCCGTGCAATTCAGACAGCGCAGGGACGGCGTTCAAGTGCTGCTTGAGGTTTCTTGCATCTGATCTTTTTAAATCCAGCACAGGTTCATCCATGTGAATAATCCCCACCAGTGATCAGATGGTGCTGAGCTCACTCACTAGGATTGTATTTCGTTTTTATTTAAGTTCATCTGTTTCTGGGAAAGCTGGGTGACAACTAAAATGTCCCTATTACAGTTCCCACACAGGTTGTCACCTAAGTGAAAACTACAGATACGCCATAAATGTGGGGGTCCTAGAGGTGGGATCTTAGGGTCTGTTTAGACGAGACCATCTCTCATTTGAACAGGCAAACAATGTCAGAGTTCACTTAGACAGTCTGTTTATACAAGCAGATACATCATTGGCTCTTTACACGAAAAATTGTATTTAGACCGAACGATTAGTGAACGAGCCAACAGTGATTTTTATGCGTGCATAAAATGAACAAAGAATGAAAAGACAAAGAATGAAAAGTGAACGATTTATCATTTGTCATTCGAAATTTGGCAGTGTATAGATTGAACAATAATGAAAAAACTGGATCCTGCTGTTCTACTGTGCCAAGCAAAATGTCTGATGGCAGCCAAGAAATGAATGAGGAATAAGAGTGTGGATTGAGCATGCATGCTGCGCTTTCCTTTAACTCTTTCCAATCCAACGGATTCAGGGTTTCCTAAAAGGCTTTCTCTTTTTGCTGTTATACAACGATGCCACCTGCTGGATAAAGCCAGTGTGTGTGCACCAGAGAGGTTCCGACAGCAGAGTGGCTGGCAATAGACGGTAAGAATACCCTGTCGGACGTCTTCTGACATTGGAGCTGTACAAGCTTCAATCAGAATGTAGGAAGAGATCAGACAGTGGATTAGAAAGGGTTAAAGTCTATATGAATTATGGAAGCAGCTGCGCATTACAGTAGATGGGGTTCTCAGAGCTTGGATCCCCAACTGTCAATTTATTAACGTATTCTACATACATAGATAGTTGTAATAGCTAGAGATGAGCGAGTATACTCGCTAAGGCGCATTACTCGATCGGGGGCCGGCGGGGGGCGGGGAGCGGCGGGGAGAGCGGGGAGGAATGGAGGGGAGATCTCCCTCTCCCTCTCTCCCGCCTGCTCCCCGACGCAACTCACCTGTCACCCGCGCCGGCCCCCGAATATTTAGAGACAAGCGGGGAGATACTCGGCTAAGGCACTACTCGCTCGAGTAAAGTGCCTTAGCGAGTATACTCTCTCATCTCTAGTAATAACCCATTTAAAGTGATAGTGGATAAATAACTTTATGATTGGTGGGGGTCTGATCGCTGGGACTCACTAATCCTGAAAATGGGGGTCATGAAGGTCCCCACATGAATAGAGCAAAGGTGACCTGTGGAACCCTTCAGGCATGTAGGCTAAGGCTGGGTTCACAAGGGACGGATTTGCTGGGTTTACAAGGAACGGCAGCACCAAAAATCCGTTGGAATTCCGCTGGAAAACCGTTGCTGCGGGTTTTGGAGCCGCTACATCGCCTTCATTTTCGCTGCGGCCATTTCTCCCCATAGAGAGGACAGAGGCCGCTGAAGAAAAAAAAAAGAATTGACATGCTGCATCTTTAATTTCCGTGCCGCATAGCCGCTTCTGCATGGTTGGCCGCAATGGATTGGCCACAGCGTGTGGACGAAATTTTTGCAAATCTCGTCCACTTTGCTGGCTAATCCCAGGATTAGGAATCGCGTTTGGAATTTCCGTGTTGATAATCCGCACTGAAATTTTGCAGCAAATCCGTCCCGTGTGAACCCAGCCCAAGAGATGCGGTAAACAGTTACAACTTACACTCCTCGGCTGCACCCAACCTCTGTCACAGACCTGACGTCCTTGCTACCCCACTCCACAGCAGGGGCTCAGCCACCCTAGCGTGCCAGACCGTGCCATGTGTACCGCCAACAGTCACCTCCATGCAGGGTCAGGTGTGCGCTTCCATTCATCCACCAGACTAACATGCCCCGCCCTGTACAGCAACCCGCAGTAATGCTGCATTTAGACTGAACAATTATCATTTAGAAAATCATTCAAACGAGCAAAAATGAACAATAATCGTTCAGTTTAAACGCAGTCAACAACTGAACGACGAGCAAGAATTGCGCAAGTTTCACAGGGTCGTAGTACTTGTGCTCAGCAATTTTCGATGCTCCCATTGAAATTAGTAGAGTAGCAGCACTCAGGCACGACCTCCGGTCCATTCATGCAGGGGCCTGCGAGACCCCCATTCTTGGAACTCTACCGATCATAACGTTATTCCCTATCCTGAATGGACACCTGTGGATAGGGAATAACTTTATAATTTAGCACAACCCCTTTGCAGTGACACGGAGGAGACAGTAGGTATCACTGTACATTTAAGCTAACTTGTCATTCAGAGTTTTAGGAAAGCTAGGTGACAGGCGATATGACCACCATGTCACCTCCCACAGAGGCTGTCACCTAAGTGTGCTACTGCTCTGAAAGCAAACCTGCCTAGTTTTGCAGCGACTCATCCCCCGTGTCCTGTAATATAGCATAGGTAGGCAGGTTTACCCTTCAGGATTCTTGGAAAGTTGGGTGAAAACTCCTGTGGGAGCTATTGTAACAGCCATTTAATTTGTATGTATCCAGATTCTTGATTAGATGATAATGTGAAGGAATGTGACACTGAAGTGTGCCCAACACCCATGAACTTGGTACAGTTGCCTATATTTTTTACGCCCTGTACCAAACAGCATGACATTCTTGACCCTTTTGTCTTCTTCACACAAACAAACCTGACAGCAGCCCAGCAATTGTTTATACTTTATTTACATAGAAAAGTCACATTAATAAACATCAGAACGCCATGTTGGCAATTCTTTTTTCCACAACCCCATCTACAAATCCATTTGTGGGTTCCTATAATTTCCGTCTATATTTCTTACACAAATGTAACACACGGCGCAGGTATGTCCCGGGTGGGTGTGCGCAATGTACGTTTTATCCACGTTACAAAAATCTGATATCTAAGTCACAAAATATAAGGATAGCTCATACAATCCCCTCCAGCTGGACAATATCTACACAAATGGGCCATGACTGGAGATGAGCGAGCACGCTCGGATAAAGCAGTTACTGGAGCGAGCATTGCTCTTCTCAAGTAACTGCTTACTGGTCCGAGCCGGCTTGGGGGGGGGGGGGGGGGGCGGCGGGAAGTAGAGTGAGAGAGATCTCCCCCCCCGCTACCGGCCGCCGGCCCCCACTCACCCCCGCGAGCCTGCTCAGACTAGTAAGCAGTTACTTGAGAAGAGCGATGCTCGAGTAACTGCTTTATCCGAGCATGCTCGCTCATCTCTAGCCATGACTGACAGGTCATTCCTGAAGTGTAGGGCTGGAATAAGTTAATGGGCCCTCATAACACCTCTGGGGTTTAGACCCCGCCTGACCCCCTATTGCAGCTACATATTGGAGAGAGGTTCCAGAATGGTTTGGACATTAGCGGACTCCCATTTTACTGAGAGCTGGTGGTCCCAAAGATGATCTGAAGATATACTACCTATATAAATGGTGGCTATGGAGGCCTACAAAGTCAAATGAAGGGCAGAGAGATGAAAACTCCTTTGCACCTTCTGGACAACCAATTAGTCTAATTCAGTTGTGATGTTAATGAACAGATCAGGACAACGAGCCTTGGCATGGAGGATAAGTGGTGGAGGCCCCAAGGTACCCGAGGTGCTAAAGACCCTTAGGCATGTGCCTCATGCTCCCTCCCCATAATCTAGTTCTGCTAAATGGATATAGGCCACCAGATCCTATACAAGTATGAATGCAGCTCCTGAGATAATGTGCCATGTAGTAATCCAATGATAACACAAGGTTCTCCTGTCACTTTGAGATGCCCCATTGAAAATCTTCAGTAAGTATTTGTCTTAGAGTCATCTTCTATCTAGATGTTTCTTGGTGACATCTGTTTCTGAGAAAGATGGGTGACAACCAATATGACTGCCATCAGCACTCTCACGAGACTTGTTATCTAGCTGTCCCAGTCCGAGATGGTACATCTATCAACTCACGGTACATAGGGCCACAGAGCAGGGGGTGTAATAATGTAAGTAGACTGCTGCTCCGGACTCTGTAATAGTATCCATATAAATTACCGTATAGTTGCCCTGGAACGCTGAATGACAAATCATAGGCAGTGATATATCTCTCACTTGAATTTCTCTACATAACTGGATAAGTTTGCTATTCGAGTCTCTAGGAAAGCTGGATAACAATCCCAGTGGGAGCTATAATGGCAATGATATTAATTGTCACCCAGGAAAAAAGATACAAATGAGAATCATAAGTAATATTAGCCAAATAACCTAATAAGATCGGGAGACTTTAAAGGTAAGTTACCATTCAGAAGTGAAAAAGTTGGGTCACAACTTTTATTTCTCCTCCAGAAACTGCACTACTCCTATCCATTGTCCATATCTGATATTGCAGCATTCAAGTGAACGAGGCTAAGCTGCAATATCAGACACCGCCAATGTACAAGAGGCACTGTTCCTTCAAAAAAATAGGCAGATGATAAAAGCATGTATATTTATCTGGGATTTTTCAGCAAGTGTCACAATATCCAATACTCTTCTATAGTAACTCTTGGTGATTACTGAAATGTCTGCATTCATTGCCAGACCAATATGAAGGTTCCTTCACTGAAATCTCAGCAAAATCTTTCATTTTCCCTGACAGCATCTCATTTTCGCTGCCAATGAAGCAGCTATTTAACAGCTGACTGAGAAATAATTGTGTGCAGAAATATTTTCAAACGAGCCGCTGTCATTTGTGTCCTAATAACTGGAATTTTAATGTACAAATTCATCCTTGTCAATCGACGTGAATGACAGGAAGGACGCGAGCTACATAACCGCATGCTCACAGGAGGGTGTCAAGGCTCCCGGCTAAATGCTGCACTCCGGATCGCTCATATACAACTCAGACAGAAATAAAGGACCCATGATCTTTGTTGATGGACTCTGGATCAACACATCGTCCTTTCCTCCTGGTTACTCTTTGATTGCGATGAAATTTAGCGTAGCAGCGAAGCCCTGAACAGAACAAGAGACATATTAGGATGACATACATGACTTTTTATGGCTCCATACAAGCTTCAAGTTATTTGGTAACACAATATGGCACTCAGAAATCTATAAAAGCTTAGCTCCGCCCCTGTTCCGCCTTCCCATTGCAAACAGTGGCGAGGGGCGGAGAGGGGACGGGAGCTCAGTGCACTAGCTTCCTGGCCCGTCCCGCCTCCTCGCCTTGCAGAGAGGGGCAGCGTATATCAGCCGGGGGTGAAAACCCGACCCATATACGCCCGTCTGAATAAGCTGTGAGGCTGCTTTCACACGGGCTATATAATTGCGTGATTTTGTACCGATGCAACAGCGCTACAAAACGCATGTATGTGAAGCCCATGCTTTCTACTGGGTTCTTCACATTAGCGATGTTTTGTCTGATGCTATTGTAAAGTTAACTGGCCCCTCCATGAGTGTGAATGTATTTGTCTTGTGCCTATGTGTTGTTAGTGTCTTCTATATTACATGAATTTGATGTGTATTGCACCTCTGCAGCACTGAATGGGTTAACATTTGGGTTATGTGTGGAAAATGTATCTTGGTGTGTCATGTGACCTTGCTCCATATATGTGTTTGCAAGGTGAGTGGAAATTAATTAGTCTTCCTGCAGGAGTCCTAGTGCGTCTAAGGCTGCCTGCAGATGGGCGGACTTTCCGCCCTTGGAAGCTGCCATAGGATTGCGCTAGCAAACGCAATCCTAGGCAGATGGCTGTGGTTTGTCCGTGCGAAATCTCGCGTGGCAAGCAAACCGCAACATGTTCTATTTCTCTGCGGGCTTCTATTTCCCCGCCGGCTCCGGTCAGCGCATGCGCTGGCTGCCCGGCAAGCTGGCACATCAAACAGCTGGAGCCGCGGGCACGGGTGAGTACGCGCTGCTCTCTGCAGGCGCTCGGGTCGGGTCCCGCGGCAAGAATCCTCGCAGCCGGATCCGACCCGCCCGTCTGCAGGCGGCCTAAGCCTGCAAGAGAGACTTCTAGTGAGTGTGAGAACTTGTGCTTTGTCCTGTGAGGAGCCCCAGAATTGAAGAGGCTGAGCAATGGCCCTCTGTGTGCCCTGGGCCAATTTACCCAGGCCTTCCTGCAGTTGACTTGGAATACTGAGAGAGTGAGAGGAGACGCCATGCAGCGCTGAGTGCCCTTCTTTAAAAGTGAGTGTTGACCGGTAGAGAGCTGGAGAGTGAGAGAAGGAGAGTGGCCGGGAACAGAACCCCACAGATAACTTGGACTGTGGACTCGTCTGTCATCCTGTGATTCCTCCCTGTCACACCACTAACTTGTTTGCACCAGTATCCTGATGGCGTGTGTAAATTGTGTGGACTGTTGAACGTTAACACCAGAAAACGGGCTTAACCAACCGTTCCTGGTTCTGCTCAGAAAATGTTACCCCTGTGTGTGGAGTCTTTATGTGCAACGTCAAAATTCACCGCGAAGGAAGGATTGGTGGTGTCACGAGTGACAATAAGGACTAAAGGTAAACCACATCTTGGGTTACCCTGTGAAACTCCCCCAGCAGTAACTTGGACGGGTCCCATGCTAACCGCATGGGAGGAGATGGTAGAGGCCTATGATAAGGCCGCAATCTACCCTGCTATCTCCTCAGCTGTGGGCCTGTTCCTTGGACATTGCACTATGTTGTTAGAGAAAAAAATTGCGGCCAAAAAGGGCCCTTTATAATGGTGATGGGTTTTGCCACCAAAGACAGAAGGGTCTGTTGTTTGGTTCCCCCTCCATGTCCCTTGAGGTAAGCTGACCAGACGTCAGCGAGACAGTCCCAGTTTGGGGCCCTGTGTCCCACTTTCTGCTGGGACCCCAGCAGTACAGCCATTTGTCCCACTTTTGGGACGTCCGGCCACCAAAAAGGTGATTATCAGATGAGGTGCTGCAGCTTTTGCCAGCAGCAGCGCTAAGAGCAGCGTTGGCACTCGGAAAACCAGGGGGTAATCATGTGGATTTAGGGGGGATTTTATTAGTACTGTAGCTACTGTGGGGGTCACTGTTAGTACTGGGGTCCATATAGGGGACACTTTTAGTAATAGTGTTCCCTATATCAGCCCCAGTGGGGGTCACTATGGGGGTCACTATTACTACTGAGGCTACTGTGAGGGTCACTATTACTATTGAGCCCACTGTGGGGGTCATTATTACTACTGAGGCCGATTTAGGGGTCACTATTACTACTAGGGCCACTGTGAGGGTCACTATTACTACTGAGGCTGATATAGGGGCCACTATTACTACTGGAGCCCCTGTGGGGGGTCCCTATTACTACTGGGGCCACTGTGGGGGTCACTGTTACTACTGAGACTACTGTGTGGGTCACTATTACTACTGTTGCCACTGTATGAGACACTATTAGTACTGGGGCAATGTGGGGGCACTCTTATTACTGGGGCCACTGTGGGGGTCACTGTTACTACTGAGACTACTGTGTGGGTCACTATTACTACTGTTGCCACTGTATGAGACACTATTAGTACTGGGGCAATGTGGAGGCACTCTTATTACTGGGGCCACTGTGGGGGTTACTCTTACTACTTAAGCTGATATAGGTGTCACTATTATTACTGGGGCCACTTTGGGGGTCACTATTACTATTGAGACCAATATAGGGGACACTATTGCTACTGAGGCCACTGTGGGGGACACTATTACTACTGTGGGCCACTGTGGGGGACACTATTACTATTGAAGCCACTGCGGGGGTCACTATTACTACTGAGGCTAGTATAGGGGACACTATTACTACTGAGGTCACTCTGCATGTGGCAGCGTACCTCAAGCTGACTTAACGGTATGTTTAAACGTGGCGGAAATGCTGCGCAATGTTCACAGTAGAAATTTCCACTGCAAATTCCGCAGAATTTTTGCATTCAAAAAACTGCATCCTGTACCATCGGTGGGGATTTTGACTGGAAATTAGCCGCGTATTGGCAACTGATTTCATACATGTGGCGCTTCCACTCACCTCCTCCGAAGGCTTTCCGCTATCAGTGCTCCCCGGGTTCCAGCTCCCAGCACCGCTGGTCGAGTGAGGCCACTACAGGTTGCTAGTAACCGGAAGCCAGGGAGCGCTGACAGCAGGAAGCCTACGGAGGAGGGGAGGGGGAGCGCCGCATAGTATAAAATCAGCTGCGGATATGGGGCTGATTTCCAGTCAAAATCCACACCAACAGTACAAATCTTAACTTTTTTTAATGCAGAAATGCTGCGGAATTTGCTCGGTCTTTTTCGAAACGGACGAGTACATTTTATAACAACGGAGGTAAAATCATACCTTGTGATATGCCCCGCCCCCTGACCACACCCCTCTGTCTGGCTTTCACCCACGGAAAATCTGATTACCTCACTTGAGAAAAATTCTGCACCCACTTTACTAATAATGGATTTGCATATGTTCCTGGCAGCTGACAGTAAAGGTCGGGCTCTCTGGACCCCTATAGCAGTCCCATGGGGCCACTCTGTACCAGGCTCTCACATTCCCCTTGTGCCCGGTCTCCTTATATCTGGTAGTTGAGTATATAATTCATTGCTCCTGTTTTCACAAGGTTGCACTGACTTTACTGGGCGACTCATTAAGTGTGTGACAGGCGAGATCTACTGACCTTCAGTGCACATGCAGTCATCGTAACACTTGTTATTAAGCCCTCGGTTGTGCGGCTTGCAGAGATGTTCCCGTAAATCACAGCACGATCCTGGGAACAGAAGATTCACAATACAATAAATACTCTACAATAAAAGTGGAAAAGAACACATCGACCGAACGCTCTGCTGCATTTAAGGGGGATATTCCACTTCTTCCACCTGACGGACAAAATGCATAAAAACGTCTGGAGTACATTGCAAATGTGATAACCTTTCTGTAATATGTTGTTACTCCTCTGCAGAGATAGGTGTACTTGATGTTAGGCCAGAAGTTGCACTATTAAGGCTGCACTACTGAGGCTGCACTACTGACAACAATATGCTCCCTTCTGGTTTCTATCAGGTGCAATGTTGTCATTGGGACCTCATATGGAACCAAATTACAAGTGAATCAATATCTACATCCTACCAGGTTTGAATCGGCACAGACTCTTTATGGCATTACTGCACCTGGCAGAGGAACGATCACAGAAAAATGTTTTCAGCAGAATCTGGCAGTAATGCAGCCGTAGGCTTCAGCCGGAGTCAAATCCCAGCACAGAAAGAGTTTTTGTAAATGTCCCCTGGTAGGACTGATAAATATAATTAAAATGTGTTATTTTAGAACAAGTCATGTACACTTCCCACAATGTGGCAGTTCTTCTCTTACCTGGCAGGCAGTCAAGATGATGGTCACATGGTTCCTCTTCACCCAGTGAGGTTGTATTCATTTTTTCTCGCTGCTTACCTGTGGCAGATACATTAGTCGGTACATGTCTTGCCATATTTTTTGAATATATGTGCAGGACCATGCTATACATTGGTATAAACCCACTAATAATCCATCACTGTAACCCTTGACAATAATCCTTCTACAAAGTACAACAGGTCACATTTCGGGCCACAATTCTGTCCCAGGGCCGGAGGGACATCTAGTATATTACCTGCAGTTGTTCTTCTGTGCTTCCCCTCGGATCCATTCGTATTGGGCCCTGTTTTCGGCAGTCTAAGATGGCTGCAGCAATTTTCTAAGTACCTAATGCACACT
Organism: Eleutherodactylus coqui; assembly: GCF_035609145.1. Taxonomy (NCBI): domain Eukaryota; kingdom Metazoa; phylum Chordata; class Amphibia; order Anura; family Eleutherodactylidae; genus Eleutherodactylus; species Eleutherodactylus coqui. Next base: position 118,253,396 of record NC_089842.1, on the reverse strand, counting down.
GCGCACTGCTGTCAGATTTGTCAGTGCTGATCACATGAGAAGATGTGGCCAATCAGAAAACATGTATAATGCATTGGTAGTCTAACACTACCACTAAAGCATTGTGGGGGTGAGGTCGTTTTTGAAGATTACACAAGTCATCAGGACCAGGAAGCAGCACATTAGAGGAATGGCAAAGAACTGCAGATAATATACTCCACTACCCCTCTGGTCCTGGACAGAATTTTGTCACCTAAATGTACTCCATGTCTTTAAGAGGATTAAGCTTTTGATGATGATGATGATTATCCATTCAGTCAAGGCCAACTTTTGGTCACTTTATGGATCATCGTTCTCCATGTTTTTCTATTCTTGACGGCTTCTTTCAGTTCTTCCATGTACATGTTTGTATCGGCCTTGATTGCCTCCAGCCAACATGTTCTTTAGCGTCCTCTTCTTTGTGACCCACTAACTGTGCCGAGCATCATTGTTGTTTCCAGAGAATTAGCTTGCATGATATGTCCAAAGTATGAGAGCCTCTGTTAAATGATTTTGCCCTCTAGCGATATTTTTGGCTTGATACTCTCTAGGGCCATCTTGTTGGTGACCATTGCCGACCAGGGTATACACAGCATTTTTCTCCTGCACCATAACTTGAAAACATCAATTTTTCTTCTATCTGGTTCCTGAGTGTCCAATTTTCACATGCATATATGGAGATCGGAAACATGATTGCATTTATCATTCGGGTCTTTGCAGCAATGCTAATATCTTTGCTCTTCCATATCCTTGCCGTTCCTTGCATTGTGCTGCGGCAAAGTGCAATTCTTCGATTGATTTCTGGTTCTGATTCTCCATTGCTGCCAATCTTGGATTCGAGGAAGAGGAAATCTTTAACGGCTGCAATTTCCTCATTGTCTATTTTTACGTGGACTATACCATTACTTGCTGTTGTCACTACCTTTGTATTCTCCATATTGAGGTACAGCCCCATGCACTCCATTTCTGCTTTAATTCTTCAGATCAGATATTCCAGGTCCTTTTCATTTTCCACAAGCAACATTGTATCATTGGCATATTGAAGGTTGTTGATGTTTCTCTCACCGATTTTCTCTCTAATTGTTGATTTGGCCACGTTGCATCCTCTTATGTTTTTTGGGGGGTACAGATCGAAGAGGGCCGGTGATAGAATGCCGCCTTGTCGGACGGCTTTCTCAATCTTGAACCAGTCAGTGTTACCAAAGGTTGTTCGCACTGTGGCTTCTTGGTTCTCATAAAGGGATCTATTAATTCTTCCAGATGCTCTGGGATGCCCTTTTTCTTGGAAGTGAGACAAAGACTGATTGGGTCATTTGGTCTTCCAGATCTGTTGACAAAGCTTTGTTAACTATGGAATTGGCACTGGTTTGAGTAACTCAGCTGGTATGCGGTCAACGCCTGGGGCTTTCCAGTTCAGAAGTTGTTTCGTAACCCAGTCTACCTCCTCCTCCCGAAGATCTGGCTCTTACTCTGTTAGAATTTCCTGATTGATTGACTTGGTCCATTGCCTGCATATAGCTTTGCCTATTTTATATTTTTTCTCTCAGTTCCCCATACTTTCTAGGATTCAGCCTTGATTCGGACCTCTTTGGGGCATCTCTGAAATTACCTTTCTTTGGTGATGGCCATGTGTCAGGCTTCATGTCTTCATAATCTGTCCAGTCAAACATGGTCATGTCTAATGTCGGCATCACATCACCTCCCTTTTTTCTATGGGACTGTAAGACAAAATAGTAAATAGGAATGAATAATGTACCCACATCACCTACAGCAGTAGAATTTTATTTATACTTAAAGGGTAGCGCCGCTGAATCTCCATTTTCGGTGGATTTTGCAGAACACTCCCAGCTCCCAATCCCCTCAATTCTGAATTTCTTGTAAGGTCACCCTTGAGATTGAGGGAGTTTTCTTCTCCCACCAGGGGCTCTGTTCTTAGCCAAGTAAGTGTGAATCGCGCAGTGTTGTGACCACCCTATTTTCTGACTGCTGTCAAGACAATAATAGTCTTAGGATTCACATGGGTGAGTACAATATCGGTTCAATAAACACAGCCCATGGACAGGTGGGTATCAGTGTATCTTGACGCCACCAGGCACTGCTGGTGGAATCAAGATTAACAGGGGGGTGCACAGCTGCTTGCCCTGGAGGTCCTGGAAGGTCACTAAAGGCTTGGCAGCAGCGGAGCGCGGGGGAAGGGGGACCCGACGTCATGGAGCCCCAAGCCGGCGGCCAGCACGAAGGATGTTAGGATAAATAGCGGGACGCAGAACAGACCAGCTGGCCGGATCATTGGTGACGAAGCACATGCACATCCTGCGTCCGCAATTGGGACCGGAGAGTGGGGGAGCTGACGTTATGGAGCCCTGAGGTAGCAGTCCGCACGGAGGTGACAGGCGGATGCCAGGATGCAGCAGACAGATGGCGGGCGTCTGTCTCGGCGGGGAAGCACATGTGCGGCCTGCTGCTGCTGTGGAAAGAATAGGGAGCGGAGAGCGGGGGAACGGGCATCAGGGAGCAGAGAGGCGGCAATCGCGCGGCACGGACCTGACAGCCAGAATCGCTGCGGCGTCTGTGTGTGTATTGATTAGTGCCTGCGCTGCAGCCTCATCCTGAGGGTTACTTTACTTTGGAGCCTTACATTATTAGATGTTAATGCTGGCCTAAAAACGGCAACATTAACATCTAATACAGCATTAACATCTAATAATGTACGCCTACAAAGACAAGTAACCCTCAGGCTAAGGCTGCAGCCCAGGCACTAATCAACGCACACTGTGCAGCTAGGACCTTCCCGTTTTGAGCCAATCGGGAGCTAGGGGTGGGAGAGGGGCGTTCTCCCTGTTAAACCCCTAGCTTCCGGTGGCGTCAAGATACACTAATACCGGACAGGTGTTATGCCACTTTAAGAAGAAAGAAGTCATGTTTTTCTAATCCTGTACAACCCCTTTAAACTAACTTACAGTGCTGTTAGTGCAAGGAGCCAGATGCTGTATTTTTCACTCTCACCCGCTTCCTGGTTCCTAAATTGAGGTCCACGCACCGGCTGAAAATCTGACTCTTTCATCCTCTCGCAAAGACTTACATAGGAGAGAGCACGCACTGGAACTCTGAAAAGCGACTCTGAAAAGAGTCCGCTTTTCGGGCGTTGCGTGGACTTCACAGATGAGCACCGCGGGAACAATACAGCATCCAGCTCTCTGTCACCTCGCCTAATAACACCGTAAGGTCATTTATTTTGCTTTTGGCATGTGACAGGGTCTCTTTAAAGAATAGGAGTTGTCATGGTGGTCATTTTGGCGGTCATCCGGTTTGCCCAGAAACAGAACTAAGAAAGACCTACCAACCAATGTATTAACTTGACTGAAGAACATTTATATTTTCTGATATTTCTAACCTTAAAAGTATATAAACTCCCATTACCCCCCGAGCTGAGGTAGGAGGGAGGAAGGGGGTCTCTCCATGGAAAGCTCAATTATTTGAGTCCGTGCATTCAGGCAAATTGACTTTATTCTGTGATTTGTGCTCCAAGCCCCCATGGTTGCAGCAGTTGTGCTTTCTTCCTGTTTAATAAGATATTAGTGTTGTGCTGAATCAGAGGACTGAGTATTACCAGGAGAGCGGAGCGACTGCAGCTCCAGAGCAGCGTGCATGGAGCAGACAGATGGAATGATCAGAGCTTGCATGCTGCGAGTTGGGCCTCAGACTCAACCGCCAAGAACAAAGAGCTGTATTTTTTCAAAGACATCAGCCCCCGTCCTGCTATCGCCTGGAGAAAACTTTTTCAATATTAATCCAGCAGCTTATCATCTCCGCTTGAGTGTCATTATTTGGCCCAGGGCAAGCCAGGGGAAGCACATGCTATATAACATGATAAACCTATTTCCAGGCGTGTTCTGGGGAAACATGGGTTTATTGCTCACGTGCAGACATCTACCTTGGTGCGGCGTTGCGTTTCCACCACTGCTGTGGGCTGCTGCTCGTTAATATACATTGGCTTGGTGACGGTTAGTGGTGACCCCGTGGCTGACACAGCGGGTGAATTCTCAGAGTGAATGAGTTGGGTGGGCTCTCGGAGGCTTAAATCTTCTTTTAAAAGACCACTGGGCTCGGCTTCAAAGCCTCTGCCTGCAAATACAGAGGGAGGGAGGATTAAAGAGCAAATTGGCTCCTATCAATGTACCCGCAATACGGAGGCCAGGCTACTTCATGATGTATGATTGTATTCCAGTACTGTACACCTGAGGACAATAGAGCAGCATGAAGTTTACACTGATTATACAGAAAGAAGGAAAATACATGGACAATAAAGTGCAGTCATTCTATTAGGCAAGTGCATAACTATCAATCACATAATGTAATGCTACTTCAGTATATAATACCCTTGCAGGGCTATAAGGAATTTAGGGTGGGAAAACATTTTGGGTGAAGTTTTCATGTAGTTACTGTGAAATGTGACAGTATACAAAGAAGGCCTCCTATTGTTGCAGCAGGCTGTGCCCCCTGATGACAGTATATTATGTTGCCAATTATCCATGTGTCTCAATGCCATGGAAAACACCATGCATTCAGCATTGAGATCATAGACTCTCTGCTACAACATGGTATTACATAATATAGCAGACCCTACAGTATGAGCACGGCTGTCTTAATAGTGTCTGACAGAGTGCCCTTATAACAGAGTTATCCACAAGGCCCCCATAAGAGTGACAGCTATAGAGTTCCCATAACTGAATGAGCAACAGTGCTTCCATAACACAGCCAAACAGAGTGCTCGCATAACACAGCCAACCACAGTGCTCGCATAACACAGCCAACCACAGTGCTCGCATAACAGAGCCAACCACAGTGCTCGCATAACAGAGCCAACCACAGTGCTCGCATAACAGAGCCAACCACAGTGCTCGCATAACAGAGCCAACCACAGTGCTCTCATAACACAGCCAACCACAGTGATCGCATAACACAGCCAACCACAGTGATCGCATAACAGAGCCAACCACAGTGCTCGCATAACAGAGCCAACCACAGTACTCGCATAACAGAGCCAACCACAGTACTCGCATAACAGAGCCAACCACAGTGCTCGCGTAACAGAGCCAACCACAGTGCTTCCATAACAGAGCCAACCACAGTGCTTCCATAACAGAGCCAACCACAGTGCTTCCATAACAGAGCCAACCACAGTGCTCGCATAACACAGCCAACCACAGTGCTCGCATAACACAGCCAACCACAGTGCTCGCATAACAGAGCCAACCACAGTGCTCGCATAACAGAGCCAACCACAGTGCTCGCATAACAGAGCCAACCACAGTGCTTCCATAACAGAGCCAACCACAGTGCTTCCATAACAGAGCCAACCACAGTGCTTCCATAACAGAGCCAACCACAGTGCTTTCATAACAGAGCCAACCACAGTGCTCACATAACACAGCCAACCACAGTGCTCGCATAACACAGCCAACCACAGTGCTTGCATAACACAGCCAACCACAGTGCTCGCATAACACAGCCAACCACAGTGCTCGCATAACAGAGCCAACCACAGTGCTCGCATAACAGAGCCAACCACAGTGCTCGCATAACAGAGCCAACCACAGTGCTCGCATAACAGAGCCAACCACAGTGCTCGCGTAACAGAGCCAACCACAGTGCTTCCATAACAGAGCCAACCACAGTGCTCTCATAACACAGCCAACCACAGTGCTCCCATAACAGAGCCAACCACAGTGCTCGCATAACAGAGACAACCACAGTGCTCTCATAACACAGCCAACCACAGTGATCGCATAACAGAGCCAACCACAGTGCTCGCATAACAGAGCCAACCACAGTGCTTTCATAACAGAGCCAACCACAGTGCTTGCATAACAGAGCCAACCACAGTGCTCTCATAACAGAGCCAACCACAGTGCTTTCATAACACAGCCAACCACAGTACTCGCATAACAGAGCCAACCACAGTGCTCGCATAACAGAGCCAACCACAGTGCTCGCATAACAGAGCCAACCACAGTGCTCGCATAACAGAGCCAACCACAGTGCTCGCATAACAGAGACAACCACAGTGCTCGCATAAAAAGCTTGATCAGCGAGCCTTAGGCCAAGGCGGAATATTGCTAGCAATATTCTGCCACAGGGAATGAGAGGGCAGCACTGACAGGTCTCTAAGGTGAGCCTATCTGATAGGTAGGCTCACCACGGAGAATCGCAGCATGCCGCGATTTAAATCCCGCGAGTCGAGCAACTCTATGGAAAGCTTTACAGAACATGATCGGCGGGCGAATTTATTGCCCGCGGATCATCGCTCATGGACAGGCAGCCTTAGAAAAGGCTTCAGTGCAAGTCCAAATGTTGCTCCTGTGTGAAAGTTTCAAGCTCAAAATGCTGGTGATCGGCCACTTGGAAGTTAAGGTTCTGTCTTAGTCATTTATAAGTTCTTAAAGGGGTTGTCTCGCGAATCAAGTGGGGGTATACACTTCTGTATGGCCATATTAATGCACTTTGTAATATACATCGTGCATTAAATATGAGCCATACAGAAGTTATTCACTTACCTGCTCCGTTGCTAGCGTCCTCGTCTCCATGGTTCCGTCTAAATTCGCTGGCAGCTTGCTTTTTTAGACGCGCTTGCGCAGTCCGGTCTTCTCCCTTCAGCACGAGCCGCTTCAGCGTGCTCCCCGCTACAGCTCTTCTGCGCATGCGCAGACGAGCTGTCACTGCTCGGGAGCGCGCTGGAGCGGCCATTCTGTACCATCCTCTGTTAGAGGAAGGTGCAGAGCTGCCGAGCTGTCCGGAAAAGCCGCCCAGCTGTCCCGCCGTCCTGGTAAGTGATGGGCCGGGGGAGCTGCCGCTGCGCCGGGGGGGGCTGTCGCTGCGCCGGGGGGGCTGTCGCTGTGCCGGGGGGGCTGTCGCTGCGATGGGGGGGCTGCCGCTGTGCCGGGGGGGGGGGGGGGCTGCGCCGGTTACCTGCTGCCTGGCGGTGGGTGACTGGTCGGCCGTGTTCGGCGGCTGCGGGGCGTCTGGTTGTCAGGGAGACACAGCTGGTAGCGTCTCGGGAGCGCGCACGTCGGGCTACAGCAAGCGATGGGAAAAGAGCCGGCGGCCATCTTGGGAAAATTTTTATAAGTTGCTGAAACGCTGGAACGGTAAGTACAAACCAGCTAGAAAAGTCATTTACAGGGGGGCTTAGTAATGTGTGCTTAATTAGGGGGACTGGGCAAAAAAAAAAATCCACTCCTGCCTCGAGACATCTCCTTTAAGTGTGCATACTATAATCCTATCCTAGAGATCGGTCTCTACTTACACTTAAAGGGGTTGTCCCGAGGCAGCAAGTGGGTCTATACACTTCTGTATGGCCATAATAATGCACTTTGTAATGTACATTGTGCATTAATTATGAGCCATACAGAAGTTATAAAAAGTTTTTTACTTACCTGCTCCGTTGCTAGCGTCCTCGTTCCCATGGAGCCGACTAATTTTTGGCCTCCGATGGCCAAATTAGCCGCGCTTGCGCAGTCCAGGTCTTCAGCAGTCTTCTATGGAGCCGCTCGTGCCAGAGAGCGGCTCCGTGTAGCTCCGCCCCGTCACGTGCCGATTCCAGCCAATCAGGAGGCTGGAATCGGCAGTGGACCGCACAGAAGAGCTGCGGTCCACGAAGACGGAGGATCCCGGCGGCCATCTTCAGCGGTAAGTATTGAAGTCACCGGACCGCCGGGATTCAGGTAAGCGCTGTGCGGGTGGTTTTTTTAACCCCTGCATCGGGGTTGTCTCGCGCCGAACGGGGGGGGGGTTTAAAAAAAAAAAAAACCCGTTTCGGCGCGGGACATCTCCTTTAAGTTCAGCAGCTGCATAACCACCATATTGTCTGTAGCATTTTCAGGTGTCTGTGAGTGATGTATGCCGTCACTGCTTCTTTTGCCTATAACTTCGCTGACCCATTTTCTCCAAAAACACTGGCGATCCGCTGCTCTAAGCTCTTTTATTGAATGTTTCTTCCCTGTTTCAGCAGCTTTCTCTCAGGTAGCTGTCTCTTTCTACCAGCAGCGTAGACCTGGGGGACCTGCACTCACTCCTCCTGAGCTACTTCAAAACTAACTGCATCACCAGTCCTCTCAGAATTACGCTCCACAACAAACATTCCACCCCTTCTCTGTCCCGTGACCTGAAGACCACTGATTAGAAAATCGTCCAGAGAAAGTGATCCAGAGGTATTCTTACACAACGTGGTCATTAGGTGTCACTTTAACATCAAGTTTTACCTTAGTCTTTATAAATTTGTCCGAAATAACAATTTAGCATTTTCTTCACACATCCCAACAGGATAGTCCCCCTACACACTAAAGAAAATAAATAAATGACACTAAAGGTCCATTTAGATGGGACGAATGTCGTACAAACGATGCCTGACACTCGTCCCTGTGTATCCTCGCTCCCGTGCTATTGCATGGGAGCTAGTAGCGCTGGCTCACTCACAGAGCGGCCAGCACGGGGCGGGGAGGCTCCTCGTGCTCCAGTGTCCCTCTCTCTTCACTACTGAACGGCTGCTGTTTACACTGAGCCGGTGAAGAAGAGAAGGTGGAGCGACTCCTACTAAGGGCTCCTTTCCACTGGCAAGGTAATCGCACGTTTTCAGTGCGATGCGAGAGTGCGAGCTTTCGCAAGAAAGTCCCACACATGTTGTTCTATGACAACCTTTCCACTAGCGATGTTTAAGGGCAAGCTGCGATGCGAGGATTAAAAATCGCAGCAGGAGGATTGTTTCAGCGTTTTGCATTTTTCTGTCGCCCATACAGTGCAATGGCAAAACAGATTCTCGCATCGCAACGCAAAAGCTTGCAATTTTACAGCGTTGCGATGCAATTTTAACATTGCGATTTTCTCGCAGCGATATTACTATCGCCAGTGGAAAGCAGCCCTAAGGGTGACTACCCTCTACAGTTTTTTTTCACTGCGAAATTTGCAGCGTTTTTTTTTCTGCAGGGGTCTATGGGACTTGTAATGTTAAAATTGCAATCACGCAAAATCTCGATTTCGCGGTAAAGTCCCATAGACCCCTGCAGAAAAAAAAACCCTGCGAATTTCGCAGTGAAAAAGAACTGTAGTGGGTAGTCACCCTAAGGCTGGATTCAGACGAACGTATATCGGCTGGGTTTTCACGCCCAGCCGATATACGTCGTCTCTCTCTCTGCAGGTGGGGAGCCTGGAAGAGCCAGGAGCAGTGCTCTGAGCTCCTGCCCCCTCTCTGCCTCCTCTCCGCCCCTCTGCACTATTTGCAATGGGGAGAGGCGGGACAGGGCGGGGCTAATTCTCAAAACTTAGCCCCGCCTACTTTCATTGCAAATAGTGCAGAGGGGCGGAGAGGAGGCAGAGAGGGGGCGGGAGCTCAGTTCCTGCTCCTGGCTCTTCCATCCTCCCCCCCACAGTTGAAGGCACCGTATATCGGCTCGGCGTGAAAACCGAGCCGATATACGGTCATCTGAATCCAGCCTAAGGATGTGTTCCAGGTATTGAGAGTGATTTTTTTTTCAAAAAAAATTATTACGGTGCTGCTGGTCCAAATACTGTCACCATGGGTAACGGAGCTTATAAATGCTTGACCATGAAAAGGGGAAAAATGAAGGACTATAGGCGTTACCCTCTTAATGTAAGCAGCATTAAGGCAAAAGGATTAACCAAAATCTTCTTTTCAAGTTAATTAGTAACCAGCCCAATAACTTGTTTTGGAGAAGCAGCCCCCTCTTCAGAAAAACCTGAAAAAAAGAGTACACTGATATATTACTGGATGGACATTTCCTGGGTAAAATTGTATATTGTCTCCACCACTAGTGATGAGCTGTACCTGCCCAATGTACGCTCACAAGCTAGTGATTGGCTGCCTGCAGCAAGGTCCTAGCAGCGTGGAGATTTACTTATGACTGGGATGAAGGGTTAGGGTTAGTTTCAGTGTTAGGCTTACATGAATAGCTGTAAATGCTAGGGCCGCATTAACATGGAAGCATTATAGCTAATCATGTAAGTTTAACACTGAAACTAACCCTAACCCTCCATCCCAGCCAAAACTCATTCCCAACGCTGCTAGGAGCTTGGCGCCTGTCTAACATCCTCTCCCCCCCCGCCCAGGCATGGAGATAGCGGCCGCCCCTGACATTTTCTATCTTCCCCCACCAGCTCCGGCGCACCGCGTACTCCATGCAGACTTTCCATGACAGCCTGCCATCAGCACTGCAAGGTCTCCGGTGCTTTCACACTTCCCTGGCCTCAGCTGTCACTCACCCAGCCGCTCTGCCTTCAGCCCTCTGTGCTTCACTGCCGTCTCTCTGCAGCTGTGATCTCCTCGCATTAGGCCAGCCATCAGTGACAGCAGTGAGGGCGACGAGACTTACAGCGCTAGAGCCATCAAGGGGGCAAGGCCGAGTGGCGGAGGGGTAATTAACAGCAGCCGGCAGGGGAGATTATGCTCACCCTTTCTCCAGCCCAGTCAATTCCGTGGGGGGCGTTGGTTGTGGGCATGCATCTTGTCTCCACCCATTTTTATGATGGATACAAGATACAACAATACCCGTATCCTGTATTCCACAGAAGAAATGGAACCCGTCAAGCATTTCAATAAAGGGAAAGGGATGTGCAGTGTCAGACTGGGGTACCTAGGGCCCACTAGTAAAATTCATCTGGGAGCCCACAGCACAACTACATGTAAATATTATCTGATTTCCATTTATAAAATTCCTGGCTGCCACATTTTCCATACATTTCATGGGAAAGGTGATTTGTATTTATGTGCAGCCCTAGCTCCACTGACGTATGTGCCGTTCTTGCAGGTGTAGGAGATTGGGAGACCACCCGGGATTTACCTGTTCTCCTGCGGGCCAGTCCAAGCCTGTGCGTGAACGCAAAACACGGGGCTTTATTTACATTTTTGTTTCTGGGACCCACCGCTCCTTCATATATGATCGTTACTGAGAGTTTTGGCTTACTACACCTTCCTGTAACCTTCTTAGAACAATGTGAAATAACCATATACTTTAATTGACATGTAATTTTTGGCAGGGGCGTAGCTAAAAGCTCGTGGGCCCAGGTGCAAAAGTTCAGCTTGGCCCCTCCGCCAACTCCACTTCATGGCTGTGTCTCGTCCATCACTTTTAGCTTTATTGCTAGTCTTTTAAGTGACCCATTGTTGCAGTATTAGCAGTCAGGGGCTTTGCCGGAGTCTGAAATGATCCAGGGCAGAAGCCTTGAAACACATGTTTTGCTCCCCAAACAATATTGTATTATCTATACACACATCAGAGATATCATAACAATATATATAACTGAGATAGCATGTAATAATTTTTAGAACATGTCAGGGTTCTGATACCATGGCGCAGCTCGAGTATATCTCTAAGGCCAGCTTCAAATGGGTGAACCCGGATTCCGCATGCGGGAGGCCCACAGCTGTGAGCCAGGCCGGTGACCCTGCGTACCTTTGATTTCTGCATTGTGGATGACCACGGCGGCAGGTCATCAGTCATGCGCCGTATTGACTTTAATGGATGCCATCCACATGGAGTTCGCAGCCAAATAGAACATGCTGCGATTTTTTCTCCGCTTGTGGAATACGCAAATTCATATCCACAAGTGTGAGCGAAAAAAACACATGCCTTTCTATGTCCGTGCAATTGGCTGTGGATCGAGAATTCCGCAATAGGAATCTGCTCGTGTGAAGCCGACCTAATAGTGATATCAGCATAAAATGGTCAGATACCAGCTCTACCCAGTTGTACTGATTACAGTGCAATTACCTTCAGTGATCATAGGTGGCGTCCCCACAAGAGATGAGCGGGTGTACTCGGAAAAGCACTACTCGCTCGAGTAATTTGCTTTATCCGAGTATCGCTGTGCTCGTCCCTGAAGATTCGGGTGCCGGCACGGAGCGGGGAGCTGCAGGGGAGAGCGGGGAGGAACGGAGGGGAGATCTTTCTCTCCCTCTCTCCCGCCCGCTCTCCCCTGCTCCCCGCTGCGACTCACCTGTCAGCCGCAGCGGCACCCGAATCTTCAGACCCGAGCACAGCGATACTCGGATAAAGCACATTACTCGAGCGAGTAGTGCTTTTCCGAGTACGCTCGCTCATCTCTAGTCCCCACTGATTAATGTCAGTCATTTTCAGTTTTCATCTCTATCTGGCCCAAACCGCTGTGACGACATCTTCCAGCCACCACTCGTGTCGGATTTTTCAGCACATCTCCACAATATGGGCAACCCCCTCTCCCCTGCTGCCCCCTTTAACAGTGCCAAACAACTGTTATTTCTAAGGTAATCTCACACAGACTGTTCCCAATGCCTTCTCTCATAGATTGCTCCCATCATTCCCTTCTCCACACATTCTGTAAAGACTACTTATGGTTTTAACCCTCTTCCTGTCACACAGATGGCACCTCATGGTTCCCCGATAGACTGCTCCTAATTATCTCCCCCTTCCCCAAACAGTATGTCCTTTCATGGTTCTCCTTCCCTAAATGACAATCGGCACATGTAAACAGGCAGTCCTTCATCTATGAATGACTGCCTGTTTACCGTAAATGGAGGCCGGCAGGCTGGAAAGATCCCCAGCCCACTCCACCTTCATTCATTCAGCGATGCTCATTCCTGTGTAGAAACACCGGAATGACCATCACAGAGACGACCTGTTAGCCATCTGCGCCCGACACATCGTACCCGTCTAAAAGCACCCTTACGAAAATACAAATCTGTATGCACTCCCTAGTAGACTGACTCTATTCATGCATATCTGACTGTTCACATATGTACACACTGTATAATAATGCACTGTTAGTTTAACACAAATTGTAAACATTACTTACTCCCCCCTTTCCGTCTCCTCCAGGACACCCCTCAGGAGACTCGCTGCGCTTTCCTTCCCAACAAATACAGACCAATGGGGCAATTAAGCATAAGCTAAATGCAGCACATAACATGATGTGTTTCGCCCGTATTATATTTCTTTAATTATAACCCTATGTTGCACCCGCCTCTGGTGGCATCTACGCTGGGTTATCAGCAATTACAGCCTAGCTGGTAGGATGTGTGTAATTGCATTCATTTGTCTAAATTAAGGCTCCCCATTGACTGCTTGTGTTCATGAATTCGCAGACTACGATCATCCCAGGAATGGAGAATACAACTCGTAAGCAAACCCAGCCAGACAGAAAAGATGTCTCCAGTGGTGATGATTAGCGCTCTGCTGCTGCCTATTCCCATAATGATTTCCAAGTTCTCGTTAGAATCCAGTAAGCAAATCTTGGTTAATAAAGTCTTCCCCGTGGTCGGTGCGCTCACCAAAGCGCTGCACGTTAATCTAGTCGCTCCGTTATTGCAATTAGGGGAAACTGAAGATAGATATTTTATTGTTCAATATTATTTGATGTTAGATCCTAAAAATGGGCAGGGAGCAGTAGACTAATCCACAGCGTTCTAGCAACCCGGATAATCTCACTCTAGGGGTCTATAAACCTCTCTTTAATGCTTTGGGCTGACATTAAAAAATATCTACGTGAAATCTTTATCTGCAGGATTAAATTCTTTGCAGGCATGAAAATCGTTCTTCCCAATCAAATTGAGGATGAGGGTCAATAATTGATCTTGGTGATGGAGCACTGCATATTTCAAGCTGGTAATGCAGTAGTGGCAACTCTGTGGGTCCATAAAGGACAATAGGAAGTGAAGAATTCTTGAAATTTGCAGGGAAAACATTCTAGAGGTTCCCAGGTCAACACCAAGAGTATATTAGATTTTTTTTACTGCAGCAATGGAAATCACATAAAAACTTCAATTTGTATCTCCTGAGGCAGACTGTGCTGAATGTGACTCTCTATATCCTCTCATGCAGGGGCATAGTTATAGGGGGTGCAAAGGTAACAGTCACACCCGGGCGCTGGTTCCTGAAGGGACGAAAAGTTCCTGTGCCACATAAGAAGATACTAGTAATATAAATGGCTCATGGTAGGTGGTGAACCTGGCACAGAGTTTGAATTGAACTTAGGAGCTTCACGTTACAGCTCTGTGCCAATAGGTATCGCAACTGTTGGGATGAGTAGGGCAAATTATGGATGGGAAATCAAGGATTTGCTCTTCCACACCCAGGGACAGTTTAAAAGGGGTAGCAAACTGGGCATCTGACCAAGGACTGTATTTCATAAGAGGTCCCAAGGAAATAAACCCCTGGGAGCAAGCAAAAACTACCAAGTACTATTTAGTGCAGTGGATTGTGGTGATATTTGCCAACTGTGGATGTAAGGGGCTCCCCTAAAGGGTAAAAGTATTGCTAAGGCAATGGACAGAAAATGTGTGAAAAAACATGCCAAAATTATCACATGCACCAAAATCCAAGCCAAATTTTGGTGCAGCAGAACTGAGTATGCTCAAGGGATGCTTGCTGATTGCACAAAGCTCTAACGTAAGAAGGAAACAGGAGAGCAGAGGAACTATAAGAGCATTGAGAGGGAAGGGAGATATTGCTGCACTCCTAGGGGAGCAGAGAGCAGCACTGGAAGGAGAAGTGAGAAGCAGCAGGAGTTCCTTAGAGAGGATAGTGGGTACTGGGCTGAGGAACCGAAAACTGCCTACAGCCTGGAGCCAAGAGAGAGAGCAATTGCACTATGTCCCCAACTTGGAGTAGACCGCTGTACTGTGGCAAAGACCACACAGAGCAGTGATAGAGTTGCACTCCTGACCCCAGACAAGCCTGAGCCGGTAGTAGCAGCGACTCCCAAGAAACAAACTGTAAGTGAGGCCAGCCTTAGTAGGGGACATTAGGTGTGCACACTGTTAGGGACGCAATTTGTAGGCCTGTTGGATAGTAGGGCATTACACCCAAAGGAGTTGGACTGTTCAGTAAACTTTCATTGCTCGTATTTATGGATTGAGATATTGAAACAGAGACATGAGTCTTGGGTAACAGATACTTGAGTGGGTTTCCTACACTGTGTTGATAGTAGTAGAGCGTTAACCCTAAAAGAAGAACTGTACACTATATTATGTGATCTGTGTGTTGGTGTAACAGACAATTACTATTGTTCGGTATGTACTACCATAATTTCATGTTGCTCATAAAGTGTTATGCCTAGGATCTAGATATCCATAGCTAGTGACAAGTTATTCAGAAGGTAAACGTTCAATTGCTTAATTGTTATTATTCCATTATTTACTTTCATTCTTTTGGTCTTAAATAAATATTGTATATTTTGGTTACTCCATCTGCTGCATCATATCCTGAATTCTGCATCACTACACCACCACCCGCAACATGGGAACAATATTGGCAGTATTATATGAGCATAATGGGTATTCCTATCTTGGCAAATTGCTAGGACCTCTGGGACCCTACCAATCCTTAGAATGAATGGACCACAGCAGTGGTTTTGTACTATGTGCCCTAGACACCAGCTGTGCAGGAGACTACAGTGCTGCCTTACTTAAGCAAATGGGGTCAACTTCAGCTCCCTGCATGCCCAGGTGGCTGGGAGCACCACTCTGTACAGAAAACGTAAAAGGGGACTCAGTGCTACACCAGTGTAACTAGAGGCATCACTGACTGTCAAGGGGGTGGATCTTCCCCACACTTATGCCAGTAGTATTTTCTGATGCCAACTGTTGTAAGCTGCCACTACACTCTGTTGGTCTTCTTGTCAGTAAACTAAGGCTGATGGTACTCATTGGTGGCCTTCAACTCAACATAATTAGAACCTTACAGTGGCCTCCAAGTGAACATACCTAAGCTGGTAGTGCATCCTTGTTTTCTCTTAGGCTATTAGTACTACCAAGTGGTTATCAAATCAACACTTTTGAGGTGGCAGTGCTATGTGGTGATTATAATTTCTGATGGCCTCTATGTCAAGAGAGGAAATTAGTACTAATAGACTGATAGAATGGTACAGTTGGAAGGGACCTCCAGGGTCATCGGGTCGAACCCTCTGCTCAGTGCAGGATTCACTAAATCATCCCAGACAGATGTCTGTCCAGCCTTTGTTTGAACACTTCCATTGAAGGAGAACTCCCCACCTCCCGTGGTAACCTGTTCCACTCATTGATCACCCTCACTGTCAGAAAGTTATTTCTAATATCTAATCTGTGTCTCCTCCCTTTCAGTTTCATCCCATTGCTTCTAGTCTTTCCTTATGCAAATGCAAATAGGGCTGATCCCTCTGCACTGTGACATGGTTTTAGCTGGTCAGTGGTACTCAATGGAAATCTGTGTTGATGTGTCTAGCTGAAAATGAACATACATAGGGGATCCTTTTCTTACTGTTTTCCAAGTCAATACACATAGGTTGGTAGCCTACAATGGCACACGTGCCACCTTTATACTCCACAGAACTGTTATGATATGCTTCTTCAAAAGTCAATTCTGGATCCAAATATTGGTGCAATGTTTTAGAACCAGCGGCATTACAGGCCCCTGCAGAGCCTTAGATCTTGCAAAATTGCAAATTATATAAGGAAAGAAGAGCGACGTATTGTAATTTTGCTGTGGTGTCCTCTGCCTTCTCCAAGTCACTTCACAGCTTGTTACTGGGTTAGTTGCATAAGAGAAAACCTTTCTATAGATGCTGGCTCCCCGCCACAGCAGATGCCCTGTCTGTAATGCTACAGTTGAAGCAAATAGATTGCACTGCTAGGAATTTTCATTGATGTCCCTGCCATTTTGAGCACAGGCTGCGCTTCGAAGAAAACAATTCTGTTTTTCAGCCTTTGATGTCCCGTAATTTTATGTATTCAAATGTCATCCCCAGGCTCCGAGCCTGGAATCAAGATATTGCCGTAACTGCGGTCTGTAAAACAGTCAGCGGAGAGGAAACACACAAAGACGGGTGACATTTGGGGGTTTTATTTGGAGAGCAGTATTAAGAGGTTATAGATGATTCCAAAAAATGATAGTTGGAGTGCAGAGATTTCGAGAGAAAATTTTTTATCTACTTTCTTTGGTTTCAGAATGAGAATTCTAAAAAGGAAATCACAAATGGTTTAACTTCAAGGGAGGAACATCCAAAATGAATAGAAAGAACATAAGTCCTCTTACCTGAAGCAGCAGTAGCTAGTGCTTATCTACTGTAGGCATGCAGGAGGATATATATACACTATCCTACTTAGGAGTATTTGGACACCCCTATCAATAGAATGGATTGTCTTATTAGCGTGTCACATTGCCTACACCATGCTACATAAAACCCCTCGAGATGTCATCCATATACTCCATCTATTTTGCGGCATATACATATGCCCAAAGAAGGTCCAACATGCACTTAGACTGGTGTATCTAATAAGGTGGCCATTCAGTGTATATACAGATGCAGTCAGTGTCACCTTGACTGGCGTGACACACTATGTCATTAACATAGCACTGTATGCTATTTGTGTAGCGTGGTATTCAATAGACAGTGGGCTATACAAATAGCGTAAAGCGCCAAACATGGAAAGATTTGAAGTCAGGTACATAAACCCCTTTAAAAGTTGTATTTACTGCAGCTGCTCTTTGGACTCCCTTTCCCTGACTTCCATATGGCCTTGTAAAGTTCATTTAAAGAGGTTTTCTTGTTAATGACATTTTCCACCAATCTACAGCATAGGGGATACATGTCTTATCGCTAGGAGTCTAAGTGATGGAACCTCCAGCGATTCCGACATTTGTGCACCTCGAATTCCCCACCTCAGTGAAGTGGTGGTGTGAATGAGTGATCACTAATCCATTCACTTCTATGGGATGGAGAGAGATCGAAGTGTTTGGCAATCTTCCTTCACCCCGTAGAAGTGAATGGGTGGTGGGGTGCACAGACCTCAGCGATCACACATGTATCCCCTACTCTGTGGATAGGGTATAAATGTAATTTGTGGGAAGGACCTGAAAAAGGATCCAAAAGCAACATTTAGTATTCACTAATGATACTAACAGGGACCACCTCTCTGCTTTATTATAATGATTGCCATTCCTATTGAAATATGTATATTGTATAATTGATGTGTGAATATGGTGGATTACATAAGCCTTCAGTGATGAGGGGGACAACTTCTTAGCATCTAGTTACCATTCTTCATGAAATGGATCTCATGAATGCTGCAGTTATTACAGTACAGTCTGAATGGAGTAAAACTATAAAGTGAATCTCCACCATTTAACACCTTGTCACTTCAGGTGCTGATTAAATGTTGTTATTGGTCTTATTTTATTTTTACATAGACCTCCAAACCCCCTGCATACGCATAAAGTGAAATAAAAAAAATTCTATCTCTCGATGCAGCCATAACCAGAAGGAACTTAGGGGCTAATTACATACTTTGTTCTTACTGAGTTCAATGTGATTCAAAAGTCAGGGCCACCTGGAATATCTTCTGAAAGAAAAGAGATACAAGTAGGAAAATTGAAGAAAACTCAAGTGGGTGGGGGAAAACTTTTTGGCATGCATGTCAGCCATCTTGGTGGCAGTCATCTTGGATTTAGCCCAAGAAACTTTAATGAAAAGAGGTCATGGGATACATCTATAATTCCATCAGAAATTGATACATTCAGTCATTTTATTTCAATATCTGCAACCATTTTCAAGTTATGGGGGATGTTATGTTGAGTATTAATAAAGCTATTATGTTGAATTATGTGGTATGGAAAACAATAATGGAATGTTTTTTCAGGTACCAGAACATGACCTCAATAATCCAAGACAGAACCGAGATCATGCTGATGGTTGCTAACAGAAGTTCACATGAGGTGTCTAAAGCTTTCAATCAAGAACCCAGTGAAAGACAACCACTGAGGGCACGAACTGTCAGGAAACGGATTCAGAAGTTCAGAGAAACTGGTGGTGTCCAGGTCAAACCAATAACTAGTCATCCAAGCAGGGTTTCCAATCCCCAAGTGTCGAAAGCTGTGCTAGTTGTCTTCACGAAGAGTCCACAGAAAAGCACCAGGAGACTGGCAGTGTAGGATGGTGTCAGCCAACTGTCATAAGGATCCTCAAGACACACAAGTAGCACCCATACAAACTGCAGTTGCAACAGACGTTGTGTGAAGATGACAAGATGAAGGATCCTTACAACAGTTGTTTGAATCACACCAATTCTTAACCAGTTGTCAGATGACCATTGAGGTTTCTTGGGCTGAATCCAAAATGGCTGCTACCAAGATGGTCGACAGGCACCACCATAGCGCCAAAAATATTCTCCCTATCCATCTAGGGGCTGATGCCCTTGGCCGGATTTCTGCCACGTAAAATGTGGCAATAATCCATGGCGTTATCAGGCAGCTATTAGGTTTTATTGAGCCTTATAGCTCAATGTTCACGCTGCAGAATTCCGCAGCATCAAAGAAACAGCGGTATGCTCTAATTGCCGCGGAAAAACACGCGGCTGGCTTCCATTGTAGTCAATGGGAACCATCCGTCACGCAATATTTCTGCTGTGAACCCACCGCCGGCCGCGGCATCAGCCATTGCTAGCTGGACTGCGCATGCACGTCAGACTAAATTCCTGCAGCGGATCCGAAGAGGTGAGTACAGGTCTTTGGGGGGTGCCGTGTCGGACTCCGCTGCGATAGTCCGCTGGTGGACTCCGAAACGGCCATGGGCATGAGGCTTAGACTACCTATCCACGGGTGTATTTTCATTGCGTTCCCTGCGGCGATAATCCGGCCGCGGGGAACGCAGAGAAAGCTTTCCATAGCGCTGCTAAGGAGAGCGTTTCCCCCTTGTCCACGAGCAGAGAATCATATCGATTCTCCGCTCACGGGCGGCAATTCGCAGCATACTGCGAATTATGGCGATTGTCCGTAGGCTGACAGCGGAGATCCATCTGCCGGTTCCTGCTCCCGGGCGCCGGTATCCTGCAACGCCCGTGGAAAAGCAGCCTTAAGTGTTCTACAAAGTTTCCTACTTGTATCTCTTTTTGTTCAGAAGATATTCCAGGTAACTGTGACTTTTGAATCACCCCGTATAAGCAGCATGTAGTCAGCTTCTCAGCCCCCTGTGGTGGTGGCTGCAGGCAACCAGAAGACGGTCCCTTAAATCTATATCTATGTTAGGGATTTGAATCTCTATGTAAGAAACAATCTGAGCTCTGAACCCCATAAAGTGGTAATGAAAATGATTAAAAGCATACATTTGAATCTACAGTATTTGGAAATAATAAATAATAGTGTTGAAGGGTGGATGTTCATTTTACGGTCCTCATACCTGAAATCTAAGCAGCTTTCAGCTAGAACCTTGGGGTTAATCTCCTTGGGGAGAGGTGTATCTAAAAAAGAAATAACACCATCTTCCGGCTTTTATTACAGAATAAATTGCAAAAAGTAAGTAGTATTGGAAAGGACAATACCTCTATGGTGCTTCATCTTGTGATTGCCCTTTTTTTGTTCCTTGTGCTTCCTTCCCTTGGAATGAATCCCTGGTGGTTGATTTTCTCTCTCATTGTAAGGAAATTCAAAACTTTGAAACCCTTCTTGCTTTCTAGTGCCCAGATGCCCAGCAGTATCCCCTGACTCCCCCGCATCCTCTCCGGCTATAAAAGATGGCACTGCACCACGAGTCCTATCTTTCTTGACCACTCCTGACCTTCGGTGTGGTCTCTCAAGATGTTCTTGATGCCACACGTCTTTATTATATTTGTTCTCCGAGATTCTCTTACGTTTGGCTCTGGGCTCAAACGTGTTGGCGCACATCAAGAAATTCATAATTAAAAGCAGCACGAGAAATAGCTGGAGAAGACCGCTGAAGGGAGATGGCATTTTTCAAAGCCTTGCACCTGTAGATACATCAAAGGCGAGAGTCATTATCAAGGACACTCCGACAAAGGCAGAACATCTGCTTTTTAACAAATTGCAAATTAATTATGAGGCTTTTACTGAGTCGCATAAAGAGACAGCGCTCAGATGGTGGGGATGCCTTACAAAACACAAGTGCTTGATGCCAGATAATGTGGGATCATCTTAGAATTTGTATGGAAAGTAAAGCATTCTGTAAACCCTAGATATACATGTCATGAGACAGAAGATGCATAAATAAGGCCATATCTAGAAGATGCCCCTAAAGGGTTAAATAGTAGGAAGAGTGAATACTAAAAAGCCTCTGCGCCTAAGGCCAAATGCACACGACCGGGTCAGATTCCACATGCGGGATCCCGCAGCAGAATCCGACCCGGTGCCTGGCCGGTGACTCCTGTGTACCTTTCCGGAATCTTCGCCTTCTGTACTGCAGATATGCCAGTCTGTGCGCTGGCGCACATGTGTGGTACAGATGTGACCGCGCCATCGCTCTGCGATGACGCGGATCCCGCAGCCTTTTCCGCAGTGATGACTGCGGAAGGGCCATGAGGCAGGCAGCTTCCATTGACTTCAATGACACAGAACCTGCTTCACACGAGCATCACTCTATCACACGAGCATCATTTTGACGCAATGTAGGCACATCAAACAATTGCGCCTATTGGAACCCATCCAGTTATATTGATGAAAAAATAAAAACGTTATAACAATTGAAACACAAAGGGGAAATGATTTACTGGCTCCTGAGACTAAAATTAGTTATGTTACTAATGGATTAAAAATGGGAAAAGCTCTGCATCAAACATATTGACAGGAGACATAGATTTAAGATCTATAATAAAAAAAAGTGACATTTTGGGAGGGTTTTTCTATTTTTAATGTGACTCTTGGGAGGTTTAAACAAGAATTGCCCAAAAATAGGACATGCGGTGATTTTTCTGTCTCAGACCATCTGTCCGAGAGAACAATCACTCATGCAAATAAAAAGTTTGAAATACATGTGTTCTTTTCATGTTCCATCCATATCGCAATCGGACGAAACACGCGCATGCAACTCACCGGTATGAATGCACCCTAAGACCCTAATATCCCTAATATCACGCCGAAGTTAGCCATGCAATAAAATAGCGAATATTGCTGTTGAAAAACAGCGGGGTGCGACATTTTGCTGAAAGGATGCGCTTCTGACCAGAATTCTTTCGGCAGAAATCCTCCTAATGACTTTATAATGAGTTAAACACAGGCACCTGTCCTCTTTTCCCGCTGTTGCATGCAGCTAAACTCCCTCCCCCGACGTTTTTTCGCAGCTCCCATAGAAGTCTATGGAGGCTCCAGAGTTTTTTGGTCTGAAGATCGGTCAAGACCTATATTTTTTGGCAGCAGGAAATTTCGCCCGCTGAATTCAGCTGCTTATGTGCTCTATTTTTCAGTCCGATTTTTTTTGCGCGGCTAAAAAGCATTCGTCTGAATGAATCCATAGGAAACCATTGGTTCTAATGGTTGTGATTATATTGTGGAACTAACTTAGCTGCGCAAAAACGCTTGTGTGAATGAGGCCTAAGGGCTCATTTAGGGCGCATTCAGACGACCATATATCGGCTGGGTTTTCACGCCCAGCCGATGTACGGCGTCTCTCTCTGCAGGGGGAGGAGGCTGGAAGAGCCGGGAGCAGTGCTCTGAGCTCCCACCCCCTCTCTGCCCCCTCTCCACCCGAAAGGAGAAAATCCTATTGACTCTTGCATTTAAAAAAACGCAGCGATATCGCGATGGCAAGTGGGAAGACACTCTAACATTTATAGTGCAAGCCACTTGAACTAACGATTGTTCACGCGATGATCGTGTCGTGTAAAAGGGCTTTAATTTAACCCTTTATGAGCATTGTACAGAGACTCTTGTCTGAAGTGTTGCTGTTTATGCTACATATATGTGTAAAGTTCAGGTCTTCTACTTTGTCCACTGTAAAAGAAATAAAACTCCGACACTTCCGTGGATTCTAGAATACAAACAGCCTTTTACTTAAATTTCATAGATAGAAATATCTTCCACAATTATGCAGTTTTGGAAGGTGATTTTTTTTTTATCCATGAAATTTAAATAAAAGGCTATTTTTGATTCTGGAATCCACGTCAGTGCCGGAGCTTTATTTCTATAGCGGTTTATGGGGTACCTGCATCTGTCCATGGGAGTTGGGAGTTGCTCTTGTCCACTGGACTCTGACATAATGGATTTTTAACTATTGCAATGTACTAATCACATTAAAGGCCAGCAGACAGATGACGGAGCTGCGCTGCATCGGCTACAGATCATGGTTTGGGCAGACAGTAATAAGATCCTAGGCTGTGACTTGATCCTACAGATTTGTAATGAGCTCTGTAATACAAGCAGGGTCATTTTTCTTCCTGCCACTTACAAGCTGACTACAAATCTAGAGCACTGTATTTATGTCAAGTCTGGGGACTGAGCTCTAATGAGGAAATGTCCTTCTTCCACTGTATACCATGTAACTGGCTATCAGCCTATATGTCTCTATAGACAGCCATCACCTAGTTACCTTCAATAAAATTGAATAGATCCACTTTGCCCACTTTTGATAAACTCTTCAGGCAGGCGGAGGTAATAGAGCGGTAGGGCTCTGATTTCAGTGGGTGCCCTATAATTCTTCACATTCCCTGCACAAACAATTGCTGAGAGATACATCCAGGGGTGGGCTGCAGGCACAGGGGGCTGGAATGGGGTTTTTTTGGATTCCAAATGATAGGCGCCGACCAAAGACGGAAAGAAGTGAACAATATATAAGCATTGTATGGCACTAATGAGAAGGACTAGCCAAAGTACCACAGTGTACTAGAGCAATGGGAGTACCTATAATGTGTGGTGTCCTACTCACCGCCAATTCAAATTCTATTTTTTAACATTTTAATCGAGGGGTCATGGTCCCTAAAATGAACTGGTAATATAAATCCACTAAGGCCAGTTTCACATCTGCATTGGAACCCCATCCAGGGGTTCCGTCACAGATCCGGCTGAAAATGCTGGAAGAAAAGCGTTCTGTGCAGCACTTTTTCTTCCATCGCCAGGCAGTTAGGCGGAAAGCGGGCAGACCCCACTATAGTCAGTGGGGTCCATCCGGTATTGTTTGGTTCTGTGCAAAAAGACGGAACCGTTCAACTGTAGGGATTCCCCTTTGCTGCTCCCCGAACGGAGCAAGAAAAAGGAAACTCTGCTACAGATATGAAACCACCTTCATAAAGTCTTCTTTCCAATAACCAGGAAGATTTGCCATTCAGGGGTCTAGGAAAGATGAATGACGAACCTGCAACCATGTACCTAGTTTGTTTTATTCTAATCACTTTTCCTGCCTCCCTTCCATATCCTTATTTTTACATTGGTGTCACATTCCTCCACAGCGAGCTGGCACCTTGTGAACCAACGCCACTAATAATGATAATGGAAGGAAAATTGAAAGACACATTGTCATCAAATATGTTATCTAAAAATTATGCAAATTGGGAGTGGGCCACCTGATTTACATATTTCCACCAAATTAAGTTTGCTTGATCAGCTGGTCCCTCTGGGAATTAATCCAAGGCTGGAGATGAGCCCACCAATGTGAGCCAGCTTATGGGAGGGGGTATTGAGACTTCCAAAATAAAGTGACCATAATATAGATTACTGCAAGAAGATGGAGACGCAGGTAGTAGAAAGAATCCAGCAGGGATGATGAGGGTATCTGAAGTGCAGCGTATGAACAGACCCGGGTTCAATCTGCTGATATAAATTGTGCTCCAGATTCACATGCAAATTAGTGTAATTAATCATTGTGATGTTTCCTTTTCATTTCCTTCTCCCCAATTTATTCCTTCCCTGCTGCTTGACTTATTCAGATAGAGCGCTTCCTTCCCTTGGGTGTTCTCCAATGTACTAAGATTTCTGCCAGGTTTGCACAGCTGCTGTGGTCACCAGCCTTCCACCCAGCTGGCACCAACGCTGCATCCTGGCACAGAGCCTCCAGCTCTCTAACACCCGCCTGCCTAATGCACAAGTGCTACGCCATTAATTACCACAATGTTATATCACCTTATGTAAATATTTAATTAAATATTAAACATTCTTCTCAATATGGAAGTCATTATATCACACTTTTACAGTTAGCTGGGGATGATCCAAATCCATCATCTTGTGATCCAGCTCCCCACATGGCCCTGAATGCAGAACTACAGGCAGATAGGAAGAATTTTAAGGCAGGTGCCCATAATGACAATTTATATGACACCATTACAGTTCGCCCCCAAATATCACTACCCTACTATCCCAGGCTTCTACACAGCAAGTGGGTCTGACTGATCTAAAAGGATGACGGCTAGTAAGGAGGTTGCTTGTATACTTTGCCACGTTCTGCACTGTATATAACATTTCTCACCCAGATACACACAATCTCAGTCCTTGAGTTGTCTCCTTCTGTCTAATTCCTGGAAAGCTGTGTGATAAGCAATATGGCCATAATTGCAGCTCTCACTAGGCCTGTCATTACAGGGGATATATCACCAACAAATATTTATTTGCATTAATTAAAGGCCTCATTCACACGACCGTATGTGTTTATACGTTCACTCATACACGCCGTATAAATCGCATGAATGAAGAATTGCCGTATTCGAGTGCCAATCTCAATTAGCGTATTTCATGCCATTTATATGGCCGGCGGCTGCGTATCAACAAAAAAATACTCTGCAGCAACGAAAACCATCGATCGGCAGAAATCCTTGGAATGACTAATAATGCTTAAATAGGGCCAGCTGTCTTCTTTTTCCAGTGTTGTAGGCAGGGTAACTCCCCCACCCCTCCCCTTTTTCCAGCTTCCATAGAAGTCTATTGGAGCTTCCTGCGTATTTCGTCGAAAAATCTTTTGATGTGTTGTGTAATACTGTCACGTACGTGCTATTTTTCCCGGTGCATTAAAAAAATCGTTCATCTAGATGAACATATTGGAATCCAATGCTTCACATCGTGGTGATTTTTGGACAATTTTTTTAGCCACTAAATAGTGGCTTAAATACAGCCAGGGGTCTTATTCACAAGAGCGTATATTGGACGCCGTTTTCATTGCTGACCCATATATGCTACCATCTGATGCATTGAATTCCAATGCTTCAGATCACACAGGTGTATTCCCGCGGTGTAAAAGCACACCGCCGGGAAATATAGCGCCAGGTGCTTTTATGCGGGGCAGCAAAGATAGTCCTGGAACTATTTTTCTGCTCGGAATACGTCAGATGCTACATAGACTCCTATGGGAGTCTATGATGGCTGCCGGAGAAGGGAGGTGGGAGGGAGTTTAGCAGTATGACTGCTAAACTCCCTCCCCCTTTTCTCCTACTCTCTTCTCCCCACCGGCTGTTTGCAATGGGAGGGGGCGGAGCTAAGCCCCACCCCGTCCTCCCATTGCTGGCTGCAGACCAGGGCGGGGTTTAGCTCCGCGTCTATCCCATTGCAAACAGCCGGAGGGGAGGAGAGAGGCAGATAGCCGACGTGGGGGAGGCAAGGCATTGCAGCCTCGGCGTAATTGTGTGCCGGGCTCGGGCCACCTGAACACATCTGAACAGCGCCGATGGACACACATAAAAATGCCTACGGCCATGTGAGTCCAGCCAAAGCCAGATCGTGAAATGGTTTCTATTTTTCTAAATGTTTGTTTTATATTTTCTGATTGTAGAATTTTAGATTTTATTATCTATACATGATTATTGGGGGCGTCCATCTAGCATGAGCTTCATTTAACAACATTAACCCTTTGCAATCCAATTTTGGATTCAAGGTTTCCTAGGGGGCTTTTTCTTTCTGCCATTATACAATGGCACCATCTGCTGGCTAGAGCCAGTACAGCGGTATGTGACATGCCGGAGAGGCCCTCGACAACAGGGCAGCCAGTAATCTATAGTAAGAATACACTGTCAGACGTCTTCCGACATCGGAGCTGTATAGGCTTCAATTAGAATGTATTTAGACGTCAGACAGTGGATTGGAAAGGGTTAAGGCCCAATGCACACGGGTGTATTTGCACTGTGGGATCCAGAGTGGGCAGTACATACTGCCCATAGACATGCTATGCAAAACACTTTTCCATGCCCATGAGCGGAAATCATCTGTCATTTTCCGCTCGCAGGGGGAAAATTGCAGCATGTCCTATTCTAGTGCGAGCCTCACATGGACGGCTTCCATTGTAGTCAATAAAAGCCGTCCGTCCTGCGGCGATTCTGAAATGTCAATTTCCAAATTGTCGGGGATCCACGTCATTACCGTCGCGTCATTCTCTGCACTGCGCATGTGCAGCGGCGCGTCAGCCTATCATTAGGCTCTGTGGTCAGTGTGAAAAATTGGATTTTTAAAAAAATGTAGATTATGACTAAAAATTTTTAAAAAAAGCATAATACATTCTTAACAATATGCTTAAGACAAAAATGTGATTTCTATTAAAGGTAATTTTCTAATGTCACATTCCCTTCAAGTATTCCCAGCTTCATAAATGGCAAACTGTCCTAGTTATATAGAGGTATGCCAAGTAGCTGGTTAACGTCACCTGTGAGAGCAATAAGGAAGGTTATACTGGCTGCAACCCAGATATCCCAGAAATAAATACAACCAAGAAGCTGAGAAGTACTTTTGTTAATAGACCATGTCTGGTATTGCAGCATCAAAGTGAATGGGGCTGAGTTGCAATATCAGACACAGCATATAAACAAGAATGGGGCTGTTTCTGGGAAAAAAAGCAGGGTACTCTTTCTAATCTAAAAGAGCCTGGTGTGGCTCAGAGGGTTAATACACCAGAAATGCAGTCCTAAGCTCTCGCTCACAGCCTGAAGGTTGCAGGTTTCAAAATGGAAGGCTCAAGGTTGACTCAGCCTTCCATCCTTACCAGGTTGGTAAAATGAGTACCCGACTTGCTGAGGGGTAAAAGATGAGTGGGGAAGGCAATGGCAAACCGCTACGCAAACAGCGCTGCACTGAAGCACTCGGGTGTTTCCAACAGATGGATGGAAACAGAGGGCTGGGTTTTCCCATCTTGGCCATGAGAAGCCAAAGATTGAAACACCCCTTTAAATTCAATAATTGGTCCATGTAATGCACAAAGAGTCTGGTTCCTCCAGAGCACTGTAACTAGTAGATGAGGGTCTAGAACAGTGGACCTTCCATCCTCAGAATGTCCTTATACAGTTATCTCTAAGCCGCAGCTCTGCAGCTGTTGGGAAATGACTACTTCCAGTATGTCCTGACAACCTGCAGCTGGAGAGCCACAGGTTGGAGGCCACTGCCCTAATACATTATTTGCAAATGGGCTTTCGAAAATAGGCACCCCCTTTAAGGACTAATTCTCCAACGTTGCCGCCTCTTCATTATATAGGATTCTCATGGTGTACGGCTGTATATTTTCTTTTACAGCTGCAGGATGGTGGCCTCGTTACCAGTTGTCATCCTGTCACACTCTGCAAAGACCAAAGTGTTTTCCGTATAAATCAGACCTCGGGGGTCTCGCTGTGTTTATCGTGTTATTACCAGGATGAGACTACTTCTACTCCCCATAAATTCAGATACAAGAGGCTTGGCAAGACCAAGGACTTCACAGGGAGCTGGAATTAAATTCTCATTAAACATCAAAGATCTGCTCCCCTGCCCATGCACACGCTGCGACTGCTCTGCGGTGGCTGCATTGTCACTCGCTGGGCCCAATATTAAAGGGGGTGGGGGTTCAGTAAGAAAACATTGGTGATGAAGAAGAGGAGGCAGCTGGGGTGGTCACATGAGCGCCCAGGCCCTTTGTTCTTCTCTCTTCCCATGCTCCGCAGAGGATTTTATGAGAAATCGACAGACTTGAGAGAATGACCCATGTATAGCACTACAGGCTACAAAGCGCCAGGATGATTATTTGTTGTTTTTTTTTTCATGTTGTTCAGAACGGCATAAAGGACCCAAATAATGGCTCCCGCCCATTTCTCTTATGTGGGTTTTTAGCCAAAAGGGAAATTACAAAGAACGCGGCTTCTGAAACAAAATGAAAAAAAAAAAATAGATCTACGTTTAACACTTCATAAACTGGCTTTCTGGAAAAGTGGAAAAAAGTTCTAAAGAAAATATAAAATAAATGAGAAAATTTGAAAATAAAAGCTAATAAAAATAAAGTAAAAAATACATTGATTATAATGGTAAAGTATACGAATTAAATGATAAAAAATAAAAATGTAGTTCCAGGAAATTCTAATTAAAATCTATAAACGTTTTAATGAAAACAGTATACAAAAAGGAAATGATATAATGGAAAAAATAAACCAAATGAAAAAAAACTGCACGCTGGCAAGAGCGATATCGCCCTCGCCATCCTTCTGAAAACCCCTGGATGATGGCGTTTTCACATGGAAACAGACTGACATTCCTGGGGGGGCTGAAGGAATCCCCCGGCGTGGCTGTCACAGATGCTGCAGGAGATCGTGATGTTCTCCCATTGCTTTCAATGGGGCGGTGCTGTTGCCGCTGGCCCCATTGAAAACAATGGGCGATATCGCAAAAAGAGAGGACATGCTGCGATTTGTTTTTTCATGCAGGAGTGAAAACATCACAAATGAGAATGAAACCTTCGAAAATCATTGTTTTTTTATAATCATGCGTTCTCACTCAATCTCACATTGTGAGAAAATTGCACGTTTTTCTAGCCAGTGTGAAGGAGCCCTTAAAAATCATATTTTTGGAGACACGCTCCCAAAATTTTGTGCAAGTCGACTCATCATTTCCCATCACTGGAATGTATACTCCTACTGTAGAAGGAACGGAGTCATGCATTTCAGTTCATGTGTCCCATTGGACACGTACAGGTGTAGTTCTGGGGGAAGCAGTGGTAACAGTTGCACCCGGGCGGCGGGGCCTGAGCAGGCACAAAGGCAGAAGCAATGCCTCCAATTTTCATAAATGGTTCCCTTTATGATCTGACATGTTCCCTTCTCGCATACAGTTTCAGCTCAACAATCAGAGGCAATACCTGAAGCTCATTGGCCCATGAAAGTAAAATCTCTATCAGGGCCCCCAAATACTATGTGTCATTTATAATAGTGCTGCCGTGATGAAGCTACTACTTGGTGTCTCCAACAAGTTACAGAGAACTGCCCTCTTGGGCACCTGGGCCCGGATACAACCGCTACCTCAGCAGCCTCTATCAATAGTGCTGCGTATCGGCAGTGATCGGCATATTCATGAAAAGTGAGAGTTGGCATTGCCCCATGCCTATTAGATCATCTCATTTTATACACTTAAAGGGTAACACCACCAAAACACATTCATAGCTGTAAGGCCTCATTCACATGATCATATGCGTTTTCACACTGGCCACATTGCGGCCAGTGTGAATGAAGAACAGCCACAATCAAGTTCCACGCTTAATTAGCGTTTTCTCGTCTATTCACACGACTGGGTGCGACGTATTAGCAGAAAAATACACCACAGCCCGGAAATCCATCGGTCATGATAAATCCTCGGAATGACTTCTAATGCCTAAATAGAGGCACCTGTAAGCTTTTCCCGTTGGACGCAGCTAAACCTCCCCCCCCCCTCTTTTTTGCATCTCCCATAAGAGTCTATGGGAGCCGCCAGTGTATATCGGTCAAAAAATAGAGCAAGACCTATGATTTCCAGCAGCATGTAAATTCGGTCAGAATGTTGAGACTTTACAGCATTTGTAAGTGCGCTAAAGTACAGGGCCGCGAGTCTCCACGCGTATGAATGTGCGGGAAAAAAAAGGCGGATGAAAAATATAGGCCATTGTTATCAACCTTTTGTAACAAACAGGGCATGTGTCTGATGGACATGGCACATCCTTGGCAGGCATCCTCCTGTTGTCCTATTGGCCCCCTGTGGGGTCAAACTGAGATAAATATATGAAACGCTGTGTGACGGTTTTACGAACCTGTTACCACTGATAGACAAATCCCGCTGCGTCTCACAGAAGTGAACCCAGCGCCTGTTGCTATGAACATAAATAGGTTTTCTGCGTTGCCATTTGTGATTTATGTGATTTTATTTAATTATTATGGAAAGCGTAATGCCCCCCGCCGCCGATCCGGACCCCCTCAATCCGCACCAGCAACGCGTGCTCTTTAATAATGCCCCTCTGATCGCTCTGACATTCCTCCTTTGCCTGTTGTTTATCGGAGATGCAAAAATCGGCATTTTAATAATAAAGGTGATGAATGCCCCGTCACTGGCAGATGATTAATTACACTTGTGATTAAGGCTAAAGCCAAGCTAGATCTCCTGATTACACATGCTGCTGGCCCAGATAATGCTGACAGCCAGGGACCACACAATGGGGCCTTAAAGTGTGACAAATGTGGATGGCGGTCCGTCCATCTGTCAGCGCACAGGAGCACTGCGGGATGAAGCCGTCACTGTGTTCTGTCGCAGGAAAGTGCTGGAGTGATACTCTTGTTTTATGCAATGATTTGCAATTGGTTTTTCCACTATGAGGGTCAGACCACTCATCACCTGAAATACTTTGTGCTGCTGGGAGACCCTGCTTCTTCTACTCTCCTTTAGGCTAGGTACACACACTATTACAAATAACCTCCGTGTTATGGCTCATTCACACGAGCAACACATTTTTACAGCCGAAAATCGTGAGAATGAACAATAGCTGCAATGAAGTCCCGAGCTTCAGCCGCGTTTTCTCATCCATTCACACGGGTGGTTGTGGCGTATTAGCAAAAATATACACTAACGCATGGAAATCCCTCGGTCGGCAAAAACCCTCGGAATGACTTAGTAGTAGTTGAATAGAGTTAGCTGTTATCATTTTCCAGTGTTGGACGCAGCTAAACTTCTGTTCCTCCCTTTTCTAGCCTATAGGAGCCTCCTGCGTATCTCGGCAAAAGAAAGGGCAAGAGCTATCTTTACCGGCTGCATCTAAAATCGATCGCCGTTTTTGGTCACCGAGGTCCTATTATTCCCGGTGCCACATTTTAATGCTCATCTGAATGATTACATTGGAAACCAGTGTTAAATTAGCAGTGTAAAAACACTCGTGTGAAGGGGGCCTTATTTCCGCACAAAACAAAGAAGTTTTCTTCACCTGTGCAGCTCCTTGTAGCCTCCGTATTTAGGCCGTGTGTCAAAAAAAAACGGACAGCACATGGACGGCATACACTTGCTGTCCATTTTCTTCTATGCCCATTGCCTTGAAGACTTGAGTCTTGTCTGTGAAACGGATCAGAATAGTGCATGCGATTAATTTTTTTTCACCCAGTTCATGTCTGCAAGAAAATCTTGGTAGTAGTGTGTTGCATCGGGTACAGATTTTACAGAGACCTTCAAGTTATGCCCTGGCACGAAATACTCTGTGCTGCTGGAGACGCTTCCAACTCCTCACAAGGTCATCATACTCATCTTAAACACTCTGCGGAAGTAGAACTTCTCTCCTTTCTTCTCATCCTCTTTTAAGTAAACAGTCTGGACTCAAAACTGCTATATTTTCCCTGTGCTGATAATTTGTAACAAACTATCAGGAAAGAAGAGAGATTAAGGCCCCCTGTCCACGGGCGCTGCGGTATCTCTGCTGCGGGAGCCACCGCCCAGGAGCAGGAGCCGGCAGACGGATCTCCGCTGTCACCGCAGAGAATCGCGGCAATTCGCAGCATGCTGCGAATTGCCGGCCGTGAGCCGAGAATCGCAATGATTCTCCGCTCGTGGACAGGGGGCCAGCGCTTTCCATAGCAACGCTATGGAAACCTTCAGACGGTGTGATTCGCCGGTGATTTACCGCAAACGAAATCACGCCCGTGGACAGGAGCCCTAAGGTTGCATGTCCACGGGCATGATTCCGCCAGCGATAAAGCAGCCCAAGGGCTTCTGCAGACGGGCGGATTTGCTTTGCAGAATTCGGGGCTGGCGGCTGCCCCCGGATTCTGCAAGAAATGCCACCATGCCACCCATAGCCTCCTATGCAGACTTGGTGCTTCCTGTACACAAGCGGAAATTTCCACTCATGACAGAAAAATCACAGCCTGCTCCATTCTGTGCGGATTTCCGCACCGATTGCTGCCATTGAAGTCAATGCAAGCCATCTGTCCTGCAGCCCTTCCACTGACTTCACTGCAGAAAGGTTGTGGGATTCGCGACATTGCCCAACGGCAGTGCGGCCTAAGGAAAATAGGGACAGGTGAGCTGGGTCACCAGCCGGGCACAGAGTTGGATCCTGCTGTGGGATCCCGCATGCCAGATCTGTCCCTGTCATGTGTAGGAGGCCTAAGGCCTCATGTCCACAGAGTAAATCAGGCCCGCGCGGATTTCTGCTACACATTTCTGCTGCGGATGCGCTATAATTGTCTTTTATTTTTCATGCGGGACATCAATTGAGATATGAGCTCTATGACCTCCCACACGTGTGATCCGCACTAAAATGGAGCATGTCACGGATTTGCTAAATATAATTTCCCCGTGGACATGAGGCCTTATACTGCTGATGTGGAATGGCTACACTACATACACTTGTAGCAAACCCTCAGTTGTGAGAAAGTATTAGGCCTCATGTCCACGGGAAAAATAAGGCCCGCGTGGATTTCTGCTGCAGATTTCCACAGCGGATGCTCTATTAATTGTTTTTTTTTGCATGTGGGAGATGAATTGATATAGAGGACAATTAACGCATCCGCGCGTCATCCATGGTAAAATGGAGCATGCTGCATTTTAATTCCCGTGTGGGCCATCCGCAAATCACTTAAAAATACCATCTGCGGCTAATGAATTACCCGCGGGTGGTCAATGATAACCTATAGGCAATTTCATATGCGGATCAGGCGTGCGGGAGACCCGCGTGGATTTAATAAATCTACGTATGTGAAGCTCATGGTTTCCAATGGGTTCTTTCAGGCTACAAAACATCTCTCATGTGAAAGAACCCATTGGAAACCATGAGCTTCACATACATGCGCTTTGTAGCAATGATATTATAGTGAGATTTTATAGCCCATGTGAAAGAGGCCTAATTAAGGGCGGACACCCATTGGCGTTTTTTTCTATCTTGCGCTGCAAGAGCAAGTGAAAACACTCGCCTCACAGCGCAAGAAAAACGATGGAAAATTGCTGGAACATCGCCAGTGTTTTCAATGGGGCCAGCGCCAGCAGCGCTAGCCCCATGAAAACGTAGGGAGAATACCGCGGACTTCTGCCACAGCTGTGACAGAAGTGCAGCATGCTATCCCATTGCTTTCAATTTATGAATGAATAGCTAAGCACTTGCTGTAATTGGCTGAGCGCTCAGCCAATCAACACAGCCCTTTCAGAAGGCGGGGATTTTTAAATTTCCGCCAGCTGAAAGTGCTGGACAGCAGTGTCGGAGAGCCAGCCAGAGGACGCGTCTGAGCGGCGGAGAGGTGAGTTAATTTTTTTTTCTTTTTTTAACCAGTTGATGATGATGTTCAGGGAGGGGCTTATATTTCAAGCCCTTCCCTGAAAATCATACTGCGGGGCTTGCCACAAACCACTGCTTTCAATAGGACCGGCAGCAATGCCGATCCCATTGAAAGCAATGGGATAGCATGCTGCACTTCTGCCACAGCTGTCACAGCTGTGGCAGAAGTCCACGGTATTCTCCATATCTTTTCAATGGGGCTAGCGCTGCTGCCGCTGGCCCCATTGAAAAACACTGGCGATGTTCCAGCATTTTTCTTCCGCTGTGAGGCGAGTGTTTTCACTTGCTCTCGCACCGCAAGATGGAAAAAAACGCCAGTGGGTGTGAGTCCTAAGTCACAAGAATGTTTACTGACAACAAGCAGAGATCTTAAAAACTGAAAGGCCTTTAAAAAAAAAAAATAAATAAATAAATTAAAAAAAAATAAAAAAATATATATATATATATATATATATATATATATATTTATATATATATATTTAGAGTATTGCAGATTTTTTCACTCCATGATAATTAAACTTTATTTAGGCCATTTTCACATGGCTGTGAAAATGGTGCAAGATTTGTGCGTTGCGAGATACACAAATATCACATGAATATGAACCCCATTTTTTGAATGGAGTCATACACATGAGCGATTTTTATTTATTTTTTAAATTATTTTATTCCTGTATCACATTACACAGTGATGCGATGGGGGAAACAAATCGCGGCACGTCCTACCACATCTCCCATTGTTTTCAGTGGGGCTGCAAGCATTGCACCACGGGTGACAGTTCTGGTGGAGGATCGCTACTTCCCCGATGTGATGCAAGGCGGTTTTGATATATAATCACCCCGCAACCGCAGGGAAATTGCATGTTGGCCTGATATCACACTTACCAACGTCCAAGTTGCGATCCTCTGGCACAGCTGACAGCCACGGTGGAGGATCGCAGAGCGTTTCTCATTGTTTTCAATGGGAAACCATGCATCGCACTGTATGCACCTAGCACGTGGTACGATGCTTTGCCGGTCTCATTCAAAAAAATTGGGCGATGCAAGGGCACGCCCAAAGATAGGACATGTCACGATCTTTCTCCTGCATCACACTGCGATGCAGGGAAAACAAAGGACGTTCATGTGTATGACGGCATGCAAAACAATGTGGTTCATATTTGTGCGAGATTTGTGCATCTTGCATCTCACAAATCTCGCATGATTTTTTTTGGCTGTGTGACAGCAGCCTTAGGCCTCATTCACGGAATCGTATATAAGCAGCTATTGGAGCTTGGTGCAAAAGTCGTGACCATGTGAAGCATTGGATTCCAATGCATTCATTCACATGAGAGATTTTCAGGTGTGTAAAAAAATTGTGCCGTCAAAACTAGAACATTTTTCACGCTGCATGAAAAGATAGGTCTTGCCCTATCTTTTGCCGAAAAACGCCGGAAGCTCCCATAGACTCCTGTAGGAGCTGAAAAAAAGGGAGGGGGAGGGAGTTTACCTGCGTTTGTCGTTCGGAAAAGAAGACAGCTGCCTCTATTTAAGCTATTACTAGTCATTCCAAGGATTTCTGCTGACCGAAGGAATTCCGCACTGCAGTGTATTTTTCCGCAGATACACCCATGTGAATGGATGAGAAATCGTTAATAAAGCTTGGGACTCATGGCTGTTCTTCAGTGATGTGATTTTGCAGCGCGTGCTGGCGACCGTAAGAATGCATACGCTCGTGAGAATGAGGCCTGAACAAGTGCTGTTTAAACGGAACGAGGAGTGAATGAGCCAAGGATGTTTTTTTATGCCTGCACTAAATGAATGATGAGTGAGAAGCGAACGATTGTCATTTCTCATTCAGCCGTTGGCTCGCCATTATCGTTCCCTTTCACTCTTTCAAACTATTTTTTGAATGACATTGATCCGTCTGACGCACAGACTGTATATGGAGGTATATAGTATATACTGTATATGGAGGTATATAGTATCTACTGTATATGGAGGTATATAGTATATACTGTATATGGAGGTATATAGTATCTACTGTATATGGAGGGCAGCACACATTCTCCAGACTGCTAGAAACTGGCTCACTTATTTGACTCTTTTGCTCTCCATGCCCTTCTATTAATGGAAAGTTAAAGAAAATCACAGCCCAGCGATAGCGGTGACCCCGCTGCCAAGGGCCCCGATCACACACATTAGTTATTTATAAAAGTTAGCCCGGAGCGCTGCGTCTATAATATCAGGATGTGTTCGGCGTCGGGGAGCGCTGGAGGGGAGGGGGGCGGTGGATTCAGGTCATCTCAGCTATTCAGTCATCACACAGTATTTTGTACCCCTGGTTCTCTCTATATACATACTCAGCACTGTAGTCACTAGGCACATTTAGGAAAATTGTCAGTAAATGTACATGGAAGCATATTTCTGCACCTTCTTAGTGGACAGGGTCAGAAATAATGCCAACACTCATCTATTTGCCATAAAATAGGAGTGGTGCTAACTTATTGCCCATTTGTACATCACTTGGGTTCATTCACACCGTGCAGTCAAATCATTGTTTTTGTAGTGATTTACCTGCATTGTGTGCACACAGCCTTAAAGGGTTATCTCACAACCTAATATTATCCCCTATCCTGTGGACTAACTAATTTTATGATTGATGGGGGTGTCACTGCTGGGACCCCCGCTGATCCTAAGAATGGGGTTCTGTCTTCCCTCCTCTCGCCATTGTGGCGATACTTCTCCCAACCACAGTTATGTCAGGCTCTGTCCGCGCATATGCAGTTGTCAATCCATTCATTTTAATGAGCCTGAAGGAAACTGCCGAGCGTTTTATACTTGCAGTGAGGAGAGGGGACATAAGACCCCCATTCTTGGGATCAGTGGGGGTCTCAGTAATGAGAACCCCACCAATCATAAAGTT
The DNA here is from genome assembly GCF_035609145.1 of Eleutherodactylus coqui. NCBI lineage: Eukaryota > Metazoa > Chordata > Amphibia > Anura > Eleutherodactylidae > Eleutherodactylus > Eleutherodactylus coqui. The sequence goes on along the minus strand of NC_089842.1, from coordinate 118,216,249 downwards.
ATCCCAAATTCTGAGATAACCCCTTTAAAGCCCCATGCACACTAGACTTCCGGCATACTAGTTGTGTGCTGTCTGTAATTCCAGGGAATTCCCATAAGACTGTATACATTGATGTTTTATTGATGGTCCCATGAAAAAACTCATTGCATCCCCTGTTCTTGTCCGTTTCATGGATGAGAAATAGGTCATGCCAATGTATGCCAATGTAATGGGTTCATGTAAATCAGGCAACACATGGAATGGTGTTTGATGTGAATCGTGCCCATTTACAGCTACTGTGCACCTAGCCGTAGAGTTGAGCTGCCCGTAGCCATCCATTTTGGCTGAACCAGACGACTGTTGAATGTGTATGAGAGCTTCTCAACTTTTCCAAAACAGATGATGTCAGGGGGAAGAAGGATCAGGCATATTGAAACTCAATGCCCCATCCTTTTGGTCCCCTGGAGATAATTCACTCCCCATGGAAAACACAAAAAGAGTCGGGGAACTAGCTGTGGGACAAACAAACAGCTACTGAATGTGTATGGGCACCTTCAGTTAGAATATGACGGGCGTCCCATTAAAGTTACAGTGCACCCCGGAATATGCCCTTGTCTCATGGGGCTCATGAATCTTGCTACTGGCAGGGCCCCACAATGGTATTACACAAAATGATTATTACACTTTGTAATTGCAGTATATTGTGTCTTATTTATAGTAATATGAAGGTGCATATAACCCCATATATATAGATATGCTATTTCCTGCACCTCTGATTTCATATATTGTTGGATGTTTGGCAATCCGAAATCACAAGACAGTGCTGAAGACGATGTTAGTAACAGTGATAATGTTATACCGCTCTGCGACTGCAAAGTACGGTAACGGTGCCACGTAACATCACCACGCCTACCTCACACACACACTGAGGCCATTTTCATAGGAACCCCTTATAACATACAAGAGTTAATGAATCAGAGACCCCAGAAGAGACTCCTGTGAACACGTGAAGGAACTACAGACTGTGTGGAGTTGTCCCTGGTCAGATTCGGACCGCAATGCTGCAAAGCAATAGTGCAACCTCCTCCTACTGTGTGTAGTACATAGTAATTAGATGTATCAGCAGTAATTATAGAGACCCAGGCACATCCCTATCACCCAGAGGACAATCACATGTGACATTTACATAATCAATATGTGGCCTATAACGGGAAGGGGTGCAGGTCTATAACCAGATCATCTGTGTAAGCGATTCTGTAGGCAAGGAGGGGGAGGCAGATGGTGATGCTGAGTTAGGCAATTTGCTGTTTCACTGACAGATCTCTAGAAATATTGGATCAACATCTTCTAAAGGGGAAATACACCCCAGGGTGATGTTTGAGCAGGTTTTCTGATATCGTAGAAGTCCATTATTGGACGGATGTGTTTCTCTTTAAATTTGTTGTCAACACACTGTACGCTTTCAGCATCCCTGATAACATAGAGCTACCGTGTTTCCCCGAAAATAAGACAGTGTCTTACATTAATTTTTGTTCAAAAAGGTTTAGCTTTTTTACATGTATAGCTGCCTGGACACTATTTAAATTGACTTTTTTAAATTAACTGTTAGCAGGGCTTAATTTTGGAGTAGGGCTTATATTTCAAGCATCCTCAAAAAGCCTGAAAAATCATTTTGCATCCTCAAAAAGTCTGGAAAATCATGCTATGTCTTATTTTCAGGGTATGTCTTATTTTCAGGGAAACGGGGTATGTCTAGTGCAAATCCTATGCTTTTATGGGCACCATGTCATTAGTTTAACCACTATGGGGCACAAGTACCAGCACTGCAAACAGTTGGTGTTGCTAGGAAACCATCAGTAAGTATGCCTCTACTAATGTGCGCCTATGAAAGCCTTGACCCATATAATGTCCTACAACGTGGAGGGGAAGTTAGGACAAGCCGATAGGCCAAAGGCCACTTTCCTCTTTTATATTATTGCATTCAGTCAGATGGAATTGGGGGGTCCTGCTGCTTGGACCCCTGATAATTAGCTATTATCGGCACTGAAGGCTTTACTAATTGTTCACTTTGAAGCCTATAAGGAGTCAGTTTGCTGACCTGGAGGGGAAGATGGACACTATGACCCTAAGGTCATTCTCCAAAAGAGCACAGTGCTGGACATCAGCTGGTTTTAGGACTGTTCTTTGGGGTCTTTCTGGTAGTAGAGTCAAACAAGATCAATGACCTGTAGAGAACAGATGACAGACCAAGTGCACGTAGACAGATGTACTCAAGTATAAACATACAAAGCCAAAGTATGTGACCCCTTCTAATTTGTGGGTGTGGCTATTTCAGCTATACCTACCCAGGTGCATAAAATCAAACAAATAGCCATGTACCCTCATTGGGAAGCAATAGAGGAATAAAGAGGGAACTCTTCCACTGCCATAGGATGCCACCTATCCAACAATCTCCGTCCTCATAGAGGTGGCCATGCCTAATACAGCAACAAGTGAAAATGGTATCATAGGTGCAAAGATGATCACTATGAGCACGGAGCATTGGTGCAAGCAGAAACCGTCCTTTATTGTACTGTTCATCCCCTCTATGGCCCCGTACTATTACTGTGATATGATAAGAACTGTAATTATTATTCTAATCTATTGTTATTGGTCTTGCTTTTATTACTCATCTGTATTTTCTTTTCTTTATTTATTTGTAGTCATTTACTTAGATATTTTATAATATATTATATTACTATGTTATATTATTATATATTTTGTTTAGTATATTTTTTATATTTTATCCTATGTTTTGTTATGATATTTTTTAGCATTTCTAGCTTATCCTGCAAAACTGCTGAATCCAAAAAAATTGTATTCAATGACATGATCCCTTACAATCAATTCTTCTCACCGCACATACACAACCACAAGATATATCAGTGTGAGATAAACACTATTATAACATACAAACTTCAGGCTACAGAGCCCACAGACACAGTTCAAGACCATCATTAAGGTACACCAATTGATATAGCAGAGCTGAGTATGTCAATTGGCATAACTCACAAAGGTAACACAATGTTGTTCTCTCTGGTTTTACATAGGACTGCAGATAAAGTACATTATTTTGACCCATTGCACAAAATATATTGGTGGAAAATAAATTTAGCCCAGTTACATCTGTAACAACGACCCAAACCCTGCCAGCTTTGCCCATATTAAACAAGAAGGATAATACTTAAGATGTCTAGGAGCCTCCCCACCCCCTTCTGTACAAAAGGCAGAAGGATTGCAACAGAAGAGAGAGATCATTGCTACAGTATACAAGCAAGAAGTAATATACCAGTAGAGTGAACTAAATGTTAAATGCCCATAGAGGATGGGGGTATACTACTTATGCCAGGCACTGTCTGTGGGAAGAGGGGAGCTGGGAATTTGGAAGTGCAAAGCACAAATGTTACTGAGGAGTTAGGAAATAAGATATATACAAAAAAGGCAAAGCCAGAGCAATGCAATGTATACACAGGGATGGAAGACTCACCAGACCCCGGAGCTCCTCTGACTCTTCTTCTGTCTTCTCTTCCTTGTCTACCTGTCTTGAGCTCCACTAAAATCCTCTCCAGCATCAGCAGGGGAGATGAGGGGAGAGATGTAGGAGGGGCAGGGAGGAGTGGAGGAGGAGGATGGAGCGAACATGGGGGGATCTGAATCCTAAAGTATCAGCAGCAGGTACCCAGGTGCAAGGGGAGGCAATAGTGATGCAGAGTTCAAAAGAGTTCATGACACTGCACTGACAATTGTCACCATAGGGAAAGAGAAACTTGTCCCAAGAACTCACACTCTGCATTGTTAAACTAAGGTAATGTAGATGGATACAGGGAGTTATTGATGTGCAGACTGGGGATACATTGATATCGATCTACCTGCATATAATGTATTATTATATACAGATAGATAGATCACAATCTCAACCTGTGTTCTCCTCCGCTGTTATGAAGAGAGAATGAGAAAGGAGCAAACAAAGGATGGAATGTGCAGGAAGAAAACAAAAGATGACAACATCTGGATCGTGCTGCTCCTCTGTCATCCTATAAGCCCTGAAGTTTCTGGGTGGGAGGCTGGGGGTCAGCACATCTGGACAGCGACCTATAGGCCCCTAAGCCTGGACCCCCTGGGGAAGGGGGTAATATCTCCCCAAGCTGAGCAGGCAATTAAATACTAGGCAGAGGCACAAGAGGTGGAGCTGACCAGTGACCTGATCTGTGCCCCCTGCTAACATTTAAGACTGCAACTAATATATATGGCTTCTTATCTGCTTTTTCAGGAATGCCATCTTCACTCTCTGCCTTATCAGGAAGCAATTTCCATGCCCTGTCTATAACAAGAATGCCAATTCACAGTCTGCCATATCAGGAATGCTATCTTTAAGCCTTGCCTTAACAGAAATACCATCTTCACCCTCTGCCTTATTAGGAAGCAATCTTCATGCTCTGCCTTATTAGGAATGCCATCTTTATATTCTAAAATGTCCAAAATCATGTAGCAGCACCTTGGGGTAAATCCCTGTAAATTCTGTGTTCCAGAAGAGCGCATTAAAGTATGTTCACTTTTGCAGCCATTTTTTATTTCACCAATACATGTACTGTGAAGGCTCACTGCATTAGGAACAACTGGCTTATGACATCTTGTGATGGCTGCATCAAAATCTGCTGTCAGATAATGTGCTGACCTGTCCTCTGCGCAGCAGAAGGCAACATTTGGCAGTCATGGGTAAACATGGTGACTTGAGTGACTTTGACTGCAGATTGTTGCTCCCAGATGTGTGGTGCCAGTATTTCTGAAATAGTCATGTTATCAAGTGTGTACCAAGAGAGGTTGAACCATGGACAGACATCCGACAGAAGATCACATAGCGGCAGGCCACTTGTGATTGATCCTAGAGGCAAATGTCAGGTGACACATCTGGCATCTCAGCAACGCGGTGCCACAGTGGACCAACTAACTGAGCAGTACAATAGTGGGGAAGGTAGAGAAACCACGCGGTATACCTTGTGTCAACTGGGGTTCAGTAGCCAACAAGGGTGTCCCTGATTATCCTACACCATCACCAACAGTGCCTTGCATGGGCCCATGAAAGACGTTGGACACATGGCAGAAGGTCATCTGGAGTAATAAGCCCTGTTTCCTGCTGAACCGTCTGGATAGCCAGGTTCACAGCACAAAGCCGTATCCAATGGGTGCACCACTGGAGTTTAGCAGGCGAGTGGGCGCAGTGTTGTGCTGCGGTGAGCATTTTTCTGGCATGGCCCAGCACCGTTGGTCATACCACAATCCTTGAATGGTGAACCTGTTCACTGACCATCTGCAGCCATATCGTCAGCAAGTCTTCCCCAACTAGAGTGCCATCTCTTAATAGGACAAGGCTCCATGTCATTGAGTTCAGATCACTAGGGAGTGCTTTGATAAGCACAACAGTGAATTCTCCACACTGCTTTGTCCCTCAAACTCACCGGACTGTAACTCCATTGCACATGTTTGGGATCTACTGGAAAGGGTTGTAAGATCTACTCTCACTTATCTGCAAAATGTTCACCAGTGACGGAGCTGCTGCAGCGGGCGCGGGGCGGGTTGAGTATAGAGCATGTTCACACCTTGTGGAATGTGTGCCCTGACGCCTGAACGACATGATTGCCCAAGTAGGTGAACCAACCTGTTATTGAATAGATGTTCCTAATGCAGTAATTGTTCAGTGTACAGTAAATAATAAAACTAATTTGCACAGAATCTTGATTAGGCCTCATTCGAATGGGCAGTATTCATTTCCATTGTTGTGCTCCATTATAGAAGCAGAACAATGAAAGTGATGGCACTGCTAGATCACTCATAAGCCAGATACCAATGGCATTTAGAGGGCACCATTGACTGTAATAGAGTCTGTCAGATTCCCATCATTGTGATTTCAACATTTTACCAGACTAGACCGTGCAGCATTGTTACATTATTTTGTCTGTCTTTTTTTTTTTTACCAGATCTGTGATGATCGCTCTAACATAGATTGTGGACTTAGCCTTAAAAATTTGGATAGAACAAGCACTTGTGTCACCTCACCAGTCTTTCTTCTTAGACTCCAAGGTCTTGCAAGCAAAGCCCTCACTCCTATTGTTCAGACTGTCTTTAAGTTAAATATTGCATGTAATGCCATATTTGTCTATGTTCCGGAAAATGTTGATGCTATATTAATTAAGATTTATTAAAAGCAACTTGGCACATACTCTAATTATGGACAGTGTGTGCACATGCATGCAATGAACAGAGAGTTCATTGCAGCCAGTAACTGCTTTGTGAGCAGACTGCGATGGAACTGGGGGGCAGGCGAGTATGAAAGTCACATCCCTAGACTCAGCGCCCCCTATCTGATGAGTTTATGGAGCTCATGGGACATGACGGGCTCCTTTTAAACATCTCCCTACAGTTATCACATGTGCTGACATCTAGTGGCCAAATAGACTACATTACAGGCTGGTCTAAAAACAGAATCTCAATTTTTAGTCTTCTAGGGTGTGTTCCCATATAGCTGATTTAGTGCGGATTTTGTTGCAGATCTGCAGCATATTTCACCACAATTTGCAGCAAAATCCACAAAAAATCATCTACATGTGAACGCACCTCATGGTGGATTCACATTTCTTCAGCAGGTCCCCACCCAAATTTACTTCAAAATCCACACAAGAGGCGACCATGCTTACCTGTCCGGGTCTTCTTTTTTTTTGTATTGCGGATGTGTGCAGAAGTGCCAGCCGGCGCACATGCGCAGTACAGATTTTTTTTTTAAATCTCCTACTCTTCCTGCGGAATCTGCGGGCCACTCTCAGTGTCAACTGCAGATGAGCTGCGGATCAGATGGCTTTCATTAACTTGAATAGAAGCAGTCTGTGTGGGAGTCGCACCAAAATGGAGCATGCTGTGATTTGTTTCCGCATGCAGAATCCAGAAAACAAATCCGCATGTGTAAATTGAAGTGCAGACACCCATGCTTCCCTATGGGCGGCTTGAAATGCAGATCTGCCGCGCGGATTCCACAAATCAAATCCGCCCGTGGACCTGGGGCCTAAGTCTACTGTAGTTATGGCTCAGCTGTTTCCATAATTCGCTTAGACTAGACTGGAAAGAGCCTTGGTCACAAATCTATCTCTTACTGGAATGGGTGGCCGGGCATCTGTTTCCCTGATAGGTGCAGTCCAAAGGGTCCCCATTCTACCAGCCACAAGTCTTACACAAGTCTTACATGGGGAAACCCTTTAATAATCACCAGAGATATAATCTGAATCTCCAAGGCCCCAATGCTAAATCCGTAACAGGGCCCCTTGTGCCAGTTATAGGAATGGGATTGAACCGCAGTATCACATACAGCCACAACTGTATGTATGGCGCTGTCTCTGCTGATTCACAAAGGTAGAGGGAGTTAGGCCAAACAAAATCAAATACTGATGGCTTATACCTAAATCCAGGGAACCCCTCGTAAAGTTCTAGACTGCACCGTCTGGTCCCCTTTTCCTACTGTGAAGAGTGGTGGTGGAATGGCTGATTCCAGGTGTTTGTGTGCCCTGCGGGGACAGTCAACGTGGACCTCCTGTCTCCCGGCTTGATATCTGGAACAAGTGTCCCTGTTACCTCAGCCATGAGAACTTCCAGGTCTCTCAGTCGCTAATATCGGGGGACGTCAGTGTAATAGAAAGGCTTCGCTCCCATTGAAATCAACGGGAGAGATGCCCCATATTACACTGCCAGCTCCTTATTATGGTCAGAGCCAGAAGTATAATACGAGGCATCGCTCCCATTTCAGCGGGGCCGGGCGTCCGCATTGGTGTTCAGGGCCAGGAGTGTTATAGCCGGCTTCACCCCATTGAAATCAATGGAAGCAATGCCTCCTATTACACTTCCGTCTCCGACCCCAATGACGACGGCCGGCCAGCTTCACTGAAATCCCATGCGGTGGACTCCCAGCACTCAACTATTGATGACCTATACTGACGAGTGTATTACATGAGGATGGTTACAGCACTGCCATGGTGCTCCTCTGACTCCTAGTAATCCAAGATATATGCCAAAGATGGGGGATGCCAATGACAATCGGACGCAGCTCCTCTGATGAAAGAGGACGCTGACATGCCTTCTGTTTAAGGAAGAAACATAAAAATTTGTCTAAGCGCATGAGATCCGGCAGTCACATCTGTGATCTGCTTCTGGGACCCCACCACCATGGCTGCCATTACAGCAGTCCTCACATTACTGAATGACGGATCCGTTCTGCTAGTCGGGCCGTACTCACACGGGCGAGGGCAAATGTGTTTAGTGAATAACTGACATGTTCCGTGTCCATTTTTTCTCTGCTCGGAACTTCCTGGCTCTTCCTTTCATGTGGTTGCCATAGCAACCTGAATATAAAACGCATCGCAGTCGCATGAGCATCATATACAAATTAAACCGCATGCGATCGCCATGTGGGGTTTTTTCACACTCCCATAGAAAATAATGGGCGATTCCTGTAGAATCACACAAAAATAGGACACGCAGCAATGTTTCCAACTTAGACTATCAGGCTGAGAGAAAGATGGCTTGTGTGAATTAACCCATTTAGGTGTATGAGCCATTTACCCATGCGAGTTCTGTCCTTCACAGAATCAGACAAAACTCGCGGCGAAACCGCTTGCTCGCTTAGGCTAATTTCACATGGCCGAGTGCGATATGAGGCAGTGAATCCCGCCCTCATATCACGCTCCCCACCATGTGAATTCCCCACGGATGCGAGGCGTTTTCATGGCAAAACAGCCTTGCATCACTTCAGAAAAGAAGCCATCCTGAAAACAACGGCTGTGGCGATGCGAAACACGCACGAGATAGAACATGCCGCGATTTGGCTCCCGCAACGCGATGCCATTCAGGAAAACATCGCTCATGTGTATGACCCTATTCATATGAATGGGGTTCATATTTGTGCGTCCCAAAATGCAGAACTCTCACACGATTTTCTCACCCGCGTGAAGCCGGCCTGGCGTGGCGATACCTCGCTCTGCTGAGGGTATAGTAGCTGCCAACGGTGCAGTTGTACATGAGTCCTGGTACCTCAGGGGGCTTACAAGCTCTGTCGGGGCCCTGTTGCATTAGCTACAAGTTACCCCTCTGGCTCGCCACAATTGTAATTAGTCCCTGTGGAGACCATAGGCGGCCATATTGGTCATCACCCACAACAACATAACTGATAAAAAACTGAATCAATTTCAACCAGCTTGACAGAAAACAACTTTAAAAAAAAACATTCTTTTGGGGGAAGGGAAGAGACAACTTCTGGCTTATCGAGGGGACGTTAAGGTCTGGGGGACATGAAATGCTATAGCCAGTGCTATATCTGGCCGCAGTGTATTACTCAGGAATGATGACCACAATCATCAAATCCCAGTGGCGGAGTTTTCATTTAAAGCTATTTTTGCTGGACGGAGTAATGACTGACTACAAGACGAGCAGGACATCTGTCTGCCTGGGTTACCATAGCAACGGCGCATTTCCCTTGTTAAGTGGGCGTGGTGGGACCGCTGACCGGCGCTTCACGTCTAATTTTAGCAATATTTACTAACATGTTTCATAGACAAAAAGCCGAAGAAAATACCTGCACAGCATTCCCTGCCACTGTATCACACATAGTAGGCTTAGATACACCAGTATATTGTGGCTCCATGACATGTTTCGCACAGGATAGTCTTGGATACACCAGAACATTGTGCTTCTTCGAGACAGTATCACACATGATGGGCTCAGATACACCAGTACATTCCAGAATTCCAAAGACAGCATTACACAATAGGCTTAGATACCCCAATACATTCCGGATCTGTAACTTCATATACCAGATGATGAGCTTAGATACATCACTTTGAGACAGTATCACATATGTTAGTCTTAGATACCTCTATGAATTCCAGTTCACTCATCACTGGCTTAGATACATTAGGACATTACAGTTCTCCAAGACAGTATCACACACTAAAAGTTTAGATACTTCAGTACGTTCTGGTTCTGTGATACATTATCATACATGATAGGCTTAGATACACCACTACATTGCAGAATTCCAAGGACACAATTATGCAATAAGCTTAGATACACCAAGACAATCTGAATCTGTAAGACTGTATAACAAATGGTGGGCTTGGATACACCAGCTCTTCCAGCCAGGACCACATACGTTAGACTCAGAAACCTCTGGGTTTTTCAGTTCTGTGAGACAGCATCCCAGATAAAAGGCTTAGATACACCCGGGCACTGTAGTTCTCTTGAGACTGTCCTATACGAGATATGCTTAAATACATCTGTACATTCCAGTTCCATGAGAAGTATCACACATCAGAGGCTTAGATACATCAAGACACTGCAGTTAAGACAGTATCATACACTAAAGGCTAGGATACCCAAGTACATTCCAGATCTTAGTATCGCATATGATAGACCTGGAATGAACTGATGTAGCTAAGCCTATCATGTGTGATACTGCCAAATAGGCTTAGATACATCAGTACATTCCAGATCCCTGAGTTAGCATCATACACAATTATTTAGTTGCCAACAAATTCAGAGTCAGAGCGGACCCGTCTGCCGCTGTATGCGGGGACTACAGTTCCCAGGACACGCCCATAGCACATGTAGGCTGGGTTCACACGGGACGGAATTGCCGCGGAAATTCCATGCAGAATTTCTGTGCGGAAAATCCGCCCGTGGCTACTAATCCCGGGATTAGCCAGCAATGTTGATGAGTTTTTGCAAAAATCTCGTCCACATGGGGCGGCCAATCCGTCGCAGCAAAGGCGGGCAGACCCGGAGATGCAACGCGGAATTGACAGCCGCAGCATGTCAATTCTTTTTTTTTTCCGTTGCGCCCTCTCCTCTCTAGGGGAGAGAAAGCCGCAACGAAATGCCGGTGGCTGAACTGCTCCAGAACGCACATCAAAATGCTGCAGGTTTTGAAGCCACGGCTCTTCCGCGGAAATCTTGCGGTTTTTCGGTGCCGTCATGTGGGAACCCAGCCGGGTTCCCACGAGACGGATTTGCTGCGGAAATTCCATGCGGAATTTCTGTGCGACAAATCTGTACACGGAGCCTATTTTCGTGATTAGCCAGCCATGTGGATGAGATTTTGCAAAAATCTCGTCCACATAAGGCGGCCAATCCGTCGTGGCAAAGCTGGGCGGAACTGGCAATGCAGCGCAAAATTGACAGCCGCAGGATGGCAATTCTTTCTTTTTTCCGTTGCGGCTTCACTCCTCCGGGTTCCCACAGGGCGTAATTCCGCCAGAAATCTCGCGGTTTGGCCGCAGCCAAAAAACGCAAGATTTCCACCTGGAAAGTGCTGCTTCAAAGCCTGCGGCACTTAGCTGCGGGTTTTGGAGCGGCTTGGACGCACGCTTTTCCGTTGTGAACGGCTTTTTCATAGAGGAGAGCGCGGCCGCAACGGGAAAAAAAAATTGACATGGTGCAGCCGGGGAATCTGCACTGCCGACTTTGACCCGACGGATCGGCCATCCCGTGGCTGGCAAACCCCGGGATTGGCAGCCGCAGGTGGATTTGCCGCAGCCGAATTCCGGACATGATTTCTGCGATAAATCTGCCCTGTGTGAACCCAGCCTTATGGGGAGAGAAAGCCACAACAGAATGCTGGCGGCCCAACGGCTCCAAAACCTGCAGTGAAATGCAGTGGGTTTTAAAGCTGCGGCTCTCCTGCGGAAATCTCTCAGCTTTTCGGTGCGGGAAAGCTGCGACATTTCCGTCCCGTGGGAACCCAGCGGTTCCCCAGTAGGGTTCGGCGGGCATATTAACTTTTTCCACCCCACTTCTGCCCTAATCAGCAATTCCAGCAACCTGGTTGGTTGTTTGGGTTGGCTGAGATGTGCACCTGAAGCATGTGTTGAGCCGTCAGTGGCTGTGATCAGAGCTCGGTGCTCATGTTTGTGCAGTACATATGGTGTGTTGTGTGAATATGGTGCATATTAGCATGTGGCGTGTTATGTGGCGCATATTAGCGTGTGGATATGTGTGTATGCAGGTATGTGTGTTAGGCTACGGCGTGGTGGTGTACTAGTATGTGCTCATGGGTGTATGTAGTTTGCGTGTATGTGTTGTGTTAGTGTTTTTATACAGTACATGTGGTGTGATTGTGTGTATGTGGTGTGCAGTGTAGCCAGAGCATATAGGCGTGTGTCTGCGGTATGTGTGATGTACTAGCATGTGGTTGTGTGCATTCAGTACGTTGAAGCATGTGTAGGCTGTGTTGTGCAAGTGCATGGTCCTGTTTATGCAGTACGTGTGCTGTGTGTATATGGCACATATTTGTGTGCGCGCACGATGCAGATTAGCGCATGGGTTTGAGCACACGCAATGCATATTAGAGCATCCACGCGGTGCATATCAGCGAGTGTGTGTGCAATGCATATTAGCGCGTTTGAGCGCACATATTAGCACGTGTTTGCATGCGCACATTAGCGTGAGTTTGTGCGCGCATTTTAGCGTGTGTATATTAGCATGCATATGTTTGTGCGCACGGTGCATATTAGCGTGCGGGGTGCATATTAGGGTGTTACGCGCGTGGAGTGCATGTTAGCATGTGGTTGTGTGCTAATGTGCGCATGCAAACACACGTGCTAATATGCACACTCAAACATGCGCTAATATGCAGTGCGTGTGCTTAAACCCATGCGCTAATACGCAGTGCGCACACACAAATATGTGCCATATACACACAGCACTCGTACTGCATAAACAGGACCATGCACTTGCACAACACATACACAGCCTACACATGCTTCAATGTACTAAATACACACAAACACATACTAGTACACAACACATACCGCATACACACGACCACCCATACACAGAGAAACACACGCCTATATGCTCTGGCTACACCACACGCAGCCTACACATGCTAATATGTAAAACACACACACGACCACACTACATGTACTGTATAATAACACTAACACAGCACATACACGCAAACTACATACACCCATGACCACATGCTAGCAAACCACCATGCTGTAGCTCAACACACATACCTGCATACACACATATCCACACACTAATATGCACCACATGTATTGCATAAACATGAGCACCGAGCCCCGATCACTGCACTGACGGCTCAGCACGGGCTTCACGTGCACATCTCTGTAACTCTATCCTCTTGCACAACCAGCGGCACTAGGAGCTGCAAGTGCTAAGAACTGAGAGGGGGCATGTATCTATATTCCACAACACTTCTGCTCGATTCACAACCTGATTGGTTGTTTAGGTTGGCTGATTCACAGTGATTGGTTGTTTGGGGTGGCGGATTCACAGTGATTGGTTGTTTGGGTTGGCTGATTCACAGTGATTGGTTGTTTGGGTTGAATCGAGCAGAAGTGTTGTGGAATATCTATATATGCGACAGGGGGCGGTGCGTTTGGTGTGACGTCATTATTGTGCGACTGGTCGGTGTGGATCAGCGGCAGCAGAGAGGAGGGTGTGCGGCGCACAGGTGTGTATTCAGCAATGTTGTCTTGATAAGGGGCTGTATAGCTTTACTATCGCGATATATTACACAAGCCATGAGCCATCAGCTTTCCCCATAATGATGTATCTCTGTCTTCTCCTCTCCCCTATTGAGTGCATTGATGACATTTCCCTTCTGCATCAGATCCGTGCTTGTATTCCAGGATATGCCCTCAATGTGTGATCAGCTGGCAGGGTCCTCTAAGCCCCCCAGTGGTCAGCAGCTCCTGACATGTATTCCCTTCCTTCCTGGCCCGGCAGCCATGATCACTGCTGACTACAGAGAGGTTTTCTGAGACTAATCAGCTCCCCCATAGAAGTCTCCTTCTGAGCTTTGCTTCTGGTGCTGAGTTACCACTATAGTGACCTCACATCACGCGACTGCAGCGGCCATTCGCTGCCGCGGGTCACATCGCAGTGTTGTGCCAAGATCTGTACAGTGAGGTGGTAATATGCTGCAGTACAGAAGAGGGGCTCTTATGTGCAGAACATCTCTGCAACGTAACAAGCCGTGGAGCCGGGCTGGAGACCCATCCTGACCTAGATGTAAACAATGAGGCTTCTGCTCACTGACAGCAAGCAGTTATCCTGTGAAGCTTTTGTGTCTTATTTCTACTCTTCTGTAAAACTTTGTCCTTTCTTCACAGATGGAACAATGACCACAATCACTCGGCAAGACCTGAACTTCGGGCAGGGTAGGTGCAGGCCGCTCGTCTGGTCCCATGTACAAGTATGGATGTGCCCTGTTACACGGCACCTGTAGACTGCTATGGCTGATCCGCTACATTTGTCTGCACTTTAATGCCATGCTAGGCTGTGTTCACACGGGGTGGATTTTCTGTGCACCCCCTCTGCATGGACAATTTACAGTAGCAACAAAGTGCAAAAACAAATAATAGTGTCAAAACCAAATAGTGCTGCTTTTGACAATGAATTCTTGCTTCAGATGCTCTGCTGCAAATTCCACCCCATGTGAACATAGCCTTACAGCATATTCTCCTTACAGGCACCATATGATGACACATGGAGTGCCTGTAGGTCCGTCTGTCTGGGTGTTTTATAATGCCGTAAAGCACACGTCAAACACAAGGCTCGCAGGGCGAATCCCGACAACCGTGCAGCACCCTAATGGGCAGTCCCGTCACCCAGCAAGCAAATCTGATCCAGCGGCAGTCTGTAACTGATGACCTCTCCACCCCGCTCCCGGTGTTTGCGTGCATCGTCCTGTACGCACCACAGATGCTAAGGGGAGGGGTTATCGGTCATAAAATCACTGCCACTGGTTGAGTGGAATGCCTGTTAGGTTGCTGCATAGCCAGAGGCCAGTGGGGGGCCGCTATTGCTACTGGGGCCAGTGGGGGGGGGGGGGCGCTATTGCTACTGGGGCCAGTGGGGGGGGGGGGCGCTATTGCTACTGGGGCCAGTGGGGGGGGGGGGGCGCTATTGCTACTGGGGCCAGTGGGGGGGGGGGGGCGCTATTGCTACTGGGGCCAGTGGGGGGGGGGGGCGCTATTGCTACTGGGGCCAGTGGGGGGGGGGGGGGGGCCGCTATTGCTACTGGGGCCAGTGGGGGGGGGGGGCGCTATTGCTACTGGGGCCAGTGGGGGGGGGGGGGCCGCTATTGCTACTGGGGCCAGTGGGGGGGGGGCCGCTATTGCTACTGGGGCCAGTGGGGGGGGGGGGGCGCTATTGCTACTGGGGCCAGTGGGGGGGGGGGCCGCTATTGCTACTGGGGCCAGTGGGGGGGGGGCCGCTATTGCTACTGGGGCCAGTGGGGGGGGGCCGCTATTGCTACTGGGGCCAGTGGGGGGGGGGCCGCTATTGCTACTGGGGCCAGTGGGGGGGGGCCGCTATTGCTACTGGGGCCAGTGGGGGGGGGGCCGCTATTGCTACTGGGGCCAGTGGGTGGGGGGGGCCGCTATTGCTACTGGTGCCAGTGGGGGGGGGGGGGCCGCTATTGCTACTGGGGCCAGTGGGGGGGGGGGGCCGCTATTGCTACTGGGGCCAGTGGGGGGGGGGGGGGCCGCTATTGCTACTGGGGCCAGTGGGGGGGGGGGGGCCGCTATTGCTACTGGGGCCAGTGGGGGGGGGGCCGCTATTGCTACTGGGGCCAGTGGGGGGGGGGGCCGCTATTGCTACTGGGGCCAGTGGGGGGGGGCCGCTATTGCTACTGGGGCCAGTGGGGGGGGGGCCGCTATTGCTACTGGGGCCAGTGGGGGGGGGGGCCGCTATTGCTACTGGGGCCAGTGGGGGGGGGGGGCCGCTATTGCTACTGGTGCCAGTGGGTGGGGGGGGCCGCTATTGCTACTGGTGCCAGTGGGGGGGGGGGGGGCCGCTATTGCTACTGGGGCCAGTGGGGGGGGGGGGGCCGCTATTGCTACTGGGGCCAGTGGGGGGGGGGGGCCGCTATTGCTACTGGGGCCAGTGGGGGGGGGGGGGCCGCTATTGCTACTGGGGCCAGTGGGGGGGGGGGCCGCTATTGCTACTGGGGCCAGTGGGGGGGGGGGCCGCTATTGCTACTGGGGCCAGTGGGGGGGGGGCGCTATTGCTACTGGGGCCAGTGGGGGGGGGCCGCTATTGCTACTGGGGCCAGTGGGGGGGGGGCCGCTATTGCTACTGGGGCCAGTGGGGGGGGGGGCGCTGTTACTATGCAGTCAATCAATTACAATTGACCCTTTGAAGGCAACCATATGGCTGATGTGGCCCTTGGTAAATAATGAGTTTGACACCCCTGCTGTATCGGTCTGTTTGGTGTCAGATACTGACCGCCATATAACACAGGACCCTTTTACATGGATTGATTATCGTTCAGGTAATCATTAGATTGTGCAAAACTAAACGATAAACATGGCCATCGATTAAACCACGAACAATGATTTATTCACTTATTGTTCATTTTTCAATTTACGCTGGTGTGCAACGGGCTGTCAATCATCTATGAAAAACTGCCTGTTTACTTTCAATGGAGACAGCCGGCCGGGAGATATCTCTGGCGCACTCCGCCTCTATTCAGTGAGTGATATCGCTCCTATGTGAAAGCACTGGAGCCATAATCTTTGTGACTACTGTCAGGCTCTTGACTGTTGTTCTGTGTAAAAGGACCCTCAATTGATTTGCAATGCACAACTCCAGGAAAGCTGGGTTATTGGGGTAGATGCTTATTGGGGTTAATAATATGCTGACTGTTAACGACTGGCCATTATTACTCTCCCCAGTGGTGGCAGACATATTGTGTGAGTTTCTGGAGGTGGCCGTGCATCTAATCCTGTACGTCCGAGAAGTCTATCCCATTGGGATCTTCCAGAAGAGGAAGAAGTACAATGTCCCAGTGCAGGTAGTCGTCCTCGTGGTTGTCAGTGTTCTGTGGCACGCTGAGTGCTGTCACCTTGAACTTGTGGTCAGTGTAATTATTCTCGTCCCTTCCAGCATCATATAGATTGTGCTTTTAATTACATTGATTTTCAATGAGTCATTTACATCTCGAGTCCTGCGGCCACAGGAAGCCTTCTAATCATTGCTTAACTCAACAAATCATGGCTCAATCTGGGCGCTCCAGGATAATCGGGAAGTGCCCAAAGCCGGGAATTGTTCTGCAATAATAGAAGCTTCCGTATATATGTGTCGGCGAAATCCACACTTGCTGCTCTTGTCCTTCATGCCAGGATTTTGTTATGTAGCGATCCCTTACCCGTATACCCTGCGTCACTGCTGCAGCCAGCCGCTGGACTCTGCTGTATGCTCCATGAGACCTCTGATGCCAGTGATTGAGGAAGGACAGTGTTCCCGTGGTGTGCCCTTAGACCTCTTTGTATGCACCCACTGATGGATGATGTGCGGAGGTACAGATCACCCGTCACTGCGCTGGTGGCTGCTTGCAGGTTTTTCTGCCCCATTTTACACGCACCAATTGTCACTTGAATGAACAAACAAATTAATGACTTTTTTGCTTTCAAATGCTGAGCGTTTCCGTGTAAAGATAACCCTCGCCATTTCCCTCCATCGCTGTGTAAACACTGTATATATTGTATATGTTGTTTGCTCAGCTGGGTGTGTGTTTATGAGAAGAATTTCTGGGTGGAAGGTTTTTAAGAAAAGCCATTGTCTACCGCAGCATGAGTCATTGTGTTTAACACGGCAAACAATCACCCCTGACCTCAAGGCGTTTGAAAGACTGATTGAATGCTGTTTAAGCTTAACGACAAACGAACAAACTAACTACTATTCTTATGTAGGCTGAAACTGAGCGCTAAATGAAAGTGAACGAATAGCGCACGATGGCTGCGCGTTTACATGTAATGATTATCGCTGACTTTCTCTCGTTTGAACGTATTTTGAGCGATAATCGTTGCGTGTAAAGGGGCCCACTATCCAGTCAGTCACACAACAATGTATAGAGGTGCACTGGGCTGCTCCCTGACGTGGGCGTTATTGGAGTTCACACCACCTCACCATAATAGTCTTTAGAGTCAGGAGAACCAGTTGTCTCATGTCTACTTGTGCAGTGCACGTGGGGTGACAGAGCCTCCATGTAGGAAGTGCAGTTCTATCCGCTCCAGATAAACAGACGTTTAGTTAAATGGTGGCTGCTTTTCCCTGCTGTGAGTTTTCTTGAAGGATTGTTCTCCCTGAGGGTGGTGCCCTGTGAGGTAACGCTCCCCTGAGGGTGGCGCCCTGTGAGGTAACGCTCCCCTGAGGGTGGCGCCCTGTGAGGTAACGCTCCCCTGAGGGTGGCGCCCTGTGAGGTAACGCTCCCCTGAGGGTGGCGCCCTGTGAGGTAACGCTCCCCTGAGGGTGGCGCCCTGTGAGGTAACGCTCCCCTGAGGGTGGCGCCCTGTGAGGTAACGCTCCCCTGAGGGTGGCGCCCTGTGAGGTAACGCTCCCCTGAGGGTGGCGCCCTGTGAGGTAACGCTCCCCTGAGGGTGGCGCCCTGTGAGGTAACGCTCCCCTGAGGGTGGCGCCCTGTGAGGTAACGCTCCCCTGAGGGTGGCGCCCTGTGAGGTAACGCTCCCCTGAGGGTGGCGCCCTGTGAGGTATTCTTGTCTGAGGTAACTAAAGCTTCTTTTACACTGGGTGATTATCGCCCGAGAAATCGCTGGAAGCGGTGAATTTGGGCAGTAGTTACCGTCCTGTATCCACGCGGGCACCAACAGGGCACTCAGCAATTTCTTGCTCACTTGGTTTTTAGCTCCTCTAAGAACCAAGTGACTATTGGTCTGTGTAAGCAGGCGGTGGTTCATCTCTGATTGATGCTCGCCTGTGTGCAGTGAATGGAGGCGGCTGGCTGAAAGATCTCTGGCCGCCTGGACTCCATTCTCTGAACAACCATTGCTCCTGTGACAGTGCACGAGGTATAGTCGGTGGGATGGTTGTTGGGCACTTATGCCCCCAACAGTCCTCCTTAGGCCTCATGTCCACGGGGAAAATCAGATCCGCTGCAGATTCTCCATGTAGAATCTGCAGCGGGTCCCTCCTGCCCCGCGGACATGAGCGCTGAAAATAAGAATTTAAAAGCATTTACCTATCCGTAGCGGGCGGAGAAGGTCAGCTGTTCCTCACGGCCGGATCTTCATTTTCGGCCGGCGGATGAATTCGTCACGCCGGCGGCACGTCGCCGACGTGCCGCGCGCACGCGCCGGGCACATCCGCCGAGCCGAAGCAAGAAATATCCGGCCGTGAGGAAGAGAAGACCTTCAGCGCCCGCTCCGGGTGAGTAATTCTTTTAAATTCCTATTTTTGGTCTCCCGCGGATCCGGACGGCTTCCATAGGCTTCAATAGAAGCCCGCGGGAGCCGTCCCCGCGGGAGACCCGCATGAAAATGGAGCATGGTCCGGATTTTTTCATGCTCCATTTTTTTTAAAATCTCTTTTATTGACGATCCGCGGGTATTTATCTACCCCGCGGGTGGTCAATGCATCCCTATGGGGTGCGGATCCGCGGGCAGAAGAAGAGTTAAAATCCGCTGCGGATTTTAATTCTTATTTTGCCCGTGGACATGAGCCCTTAGTAAAGGTACCTTGAGGTCTGTCTTCTGAGGTAACTATACATGTCGTTGCGTTTTTTTCCTCCCCTTGGCTCCTCCCCATTGCCTAGCTCTGATTGACTAACTATGTGAGGGAGCATAAAACAGCTGATAAGGGTGGTTTCACACCTGAGGCAGGGGTTCCACTCAAGGAGCAGGAAAGAAGAATCCCCGTCCACAGACCGAACCCAACAGCGCTGGACAGACTCTGTTGACTATAATGGGGTCCGCCCGCTTTGCGCCAGCTGCCCGGCTATTGGACGGAAGAATAAGCACTGCATGCAATTCTTTTTCTTCCGGTATTTTCAGCCGGATCTGTCGCGGCACCTCCGAGCGTCTGTATGTTACAATACAGTACTGAATACACACCAGGTGATATAACATTACTGCAAACGTTAGAACAGAACACAGTTTTGGGGTACCAGACCCCTATTTCCGTGTATCACACAGTCACCTAGGATATTTTGGCCTGTCGGGGCTGCAGCCGAGTAAACAACGCCTGCCGGGGAGGACAGCGGCGGAGACATTGTCGCGGTAGGGGGTAAAGCTGATGGGCTTAGCTGCTCTTTATTATTTTAGCACAGGTCTTGGCTTTGGGTGTTTTCTGTGATTTGAGGATTGTCCTGCGCTTTATATTCTCCTCGGAGTCTTGCATTGCTCATTGTAAACAAGCCTATTACATAAGGGATAGAGGGGAGCGCAGCTCTTGACTATGACTATATAAATGCTGCCAGGACTTATTGAGAGGGCGCCATTCCCACTACACGCAGGCAGCCCGTTTGTCCCCTTTCTTCCCCAGTTATAGATTTTTACATGAAAATGATTGATTATGTCAATAGTGGAATGTGCCAGGGGGTTTAATGACTGGAATGTCAAAGGGATGTCCAGCTATGGGGTGAAAAAGCGACTACTTCTAAATGTTTACTGCTACTTGTTCTCTTCAGTGTCGGCTTTATCTCTTTGTGTTTAAAGCTCTGCTATATTCTAACACTGCTATAATCAATGACTCCAGTTTAGTTGCATTGGAATCTGACATAATCCGAACTCCACCTCCTGTTTTATTAGAGATTCCAGCTGCTGATCTGTTGCACCCTTATGCTTTACACTGCAGCTCTGCACCATGAAGAGACATCTATGAGCAGAGACTTCTCCATCTGCTAAAATTCTCTGTTTGCGCAAGGCAATGTATGCAAGCTGCATTACAGCAACTATAGAATGATTATAAATTACAAGAAAAGATAGTCTAAGAAACCCATAGGAACTGGACATGTCGCTCGCCGCCCTGCAGTACAGTAACTAGTTCCCTCAGCTAGATGGGGAGTCGTAACATGTAACTAGTGTTTTTCTGCCTGTAGATGTCCTGTCACCCTGAATTAAACCGCTACATCCAGGACACCCTGCACTGCGTGAAGCCTCTCATAGAGAAGGTGAGCCGCGCACATTTCTCTTGTTACTGGGGACTGCCTGCTTATATTTAGCTCCTCTGACAGGCGACTGCGCCATAGGTGGCCTTCACCTTCCGTCAGGTCAGTCCGTCCTTGAGCC
This sequence comes from Eleutherodactylus coqui, assembly GCF_035609145.1. Lineage (NCBI taxonomy): Eukaryota > Metazoa > Chordata > Amphibia > Anura > Eleutherodactylidae > Eleutherodactylus > Eleutherodactylus coqui. The sequence goes on along the minus strand of NC_089842.1, from coordinate 118,195,139 downwards.
TCATGTTTTTTGCTATTTTCAGAATGATGTGGAGAAGGTGGTCGTCGTGATCTTGGATAAAGAGCACCACCCGGTGGAGAGATTTGTCTTTGAAATCGCACAACCCCCTCTGCTGTCCATCAGGTAATAGAGGCATCCTGAAAGACATTCCTGTGTTGGAATCTGAACGACTGCTGGCAATCACTGGAGTCTGCCATAATTCATGCAGCCTAACTCACATTACCTTGTAGTGAGAGGGCCCTGCCTTCCATTATAGTCCCCTTCAATTAAAGCACCACTTTACAAAATGTAGGGCAATTCTTCTCCTGTATGATGGAACCGACGAAAGTGATGATTTTCACTAGGGACTGTGACTACATTGGCCGTCCAGCGTATTATGTTGGGGATACATCCATTACCAATAGAAGCCTTTCTTGTGCCACGAGGGGAATCCATTTTTGAGCAATACAGGATCTGGGTCCAAGCTGGGGATTCATCATACTCTCACGTAGTAATAGATATTGACGCAGTCCTTGTTCTTCTCTCTACAGCTCTGACTCGCTGCTTTCTCATGTGGAGCAGTTACTGCGGGCATTCATTCTCAAAATCAGTGTTTGCGATGCTGTCCTGGAAAACAACCCTCCTGGTAATATATCCCATAGATGAGAGAAATGACAAAGCATGAGATCACTGCACAGCCTGCTCTGATATTTAAGGACATGTCACTTTTTTATTTTTACTTCTCCACATTCCAACATCCATAACTTTTTTTTCTTTCTTCCACTGTTTACCTTGTGGCCTAATTGACATGAACAAGCACAACAGTTTCAAATTAATGTTGTTTGTTTTTTTTTTTTATTCTAGTTGACTGCCTTTCCTGCTGCCACATTCAGAGAGCCATAACTTTTTTTTTTTTCATTGAATTCTGGAATTATTTTTATTCTTTTACTAGCTTACCCGTCGCGCATTAAATAATCGAGTTGGGGCCCATTAACTTTTCCTATTTATGACATGAAATTTGGCACGGGCATTGATTATGTCATAAATAGGAAAAGCTAATGGGTCCCAACTCGATTATTTAATTCTAAGCGCCAAAGAATTAGCGTCCAAATTTTACGTACAGAATCTAATTCTCTCACTTCCCGATGTAATAAAAAACTTGAAATTTTGCACGAGCCTTGATTAAGTTTTTATGACATCGGGAAGTGAGAGAATTAGATTCCGTACGTAAAATTTGGACACTAATTCTTTTGCGCTTAGAATTGAATAATCGAGTTGGGACCCATTAACTTTTCCTATTTATGACATCAATGCTCGTGCCAAATTTCATGTTTCTACGACATCGGGAAGTGAGAGAATTGGTGGCAATGATGGAAATCGAACGATCTGTGGGGGGGGCGTAACTGTCGACGCACGCCATTTATCATAGGATAGCTGTACTATGCCTATAATCTTCCCAGGAGTGTACTCAACAACTTCCCAAAGTTTCATGGCGCTCGGATGAATGGTGTAGTAGCGCATAAAGGACAAACACACACACACACAGACAGACATACATTCAATTTTATATATATAGATATAGATGTTAACTGTGCAGGAAAAATGTTAGGCTGGGTTCACACAGGGCTGATTTGCCGCGGTTTTTCCGTTGCGGTTTTGCTGCAGAAGAACTGCTTCTGCGGCAAAACCGCTTCAAAGGTTAATTTGGGCTTGCGTATTTTGCTGCGGATTTTCGTGCGGAAAAATCTGCAAGCGTTTTTTTCCGCAGCGGTTTTTTACTTTTGTCGCGTATTTGGTGCGGTTTTGGCTGTGTCCATAGAGGTCTATGGACAAAAAAGCGCTGCGGAAACGACCAAAGAATGAACATGCTGCATCTTTTAAAACCGCAACGCAGTTGCATTTCCGCACTGCGGCTGTGCGGAAAAAATCCGTCCTGTGAGAACAGCTTTTTGGCAAATCTCATTTGTGCTGCATTGCACTGCAAACGCAGCGGTTTTGCCGCAGTGCGGATATGCAACGGCAATCCGCAGCAAAACCGCGGCAAATCCGCCCTGTGTGACCCCAGCCTAAAGTGTTAGGCTAGATGCACTCTTGCAATAAAAAACAAAAAGTCAGCTACGTCAGTTTTTCATGCATTCGCAGCTCCACATGGCCTCCATAGTCAGTGTGTCAGTTTTTTTTTGTTTTTTTTTTTCCCTGATCGCCTTTTTTTTTTTTTTTTTTTTTTTTTTTTTACATCCACAAAGAAACTGAAACAAGCCCAATTCCTTTCTTTTAAAAAAGAGATGGCACACAGACTGCAATTTCTAATATGTTCACTTCCAGAATAAAGTATGTTCCATTGTTTTTGTTTTTTTTCTATATTTGTTTAAATTTTTTTTTTATACAGTATTTTAGTCCCACAAGTGAATTTAAGCAAGGATTGCTTTGCTTGCACGAAAAAAAATACAGGCAGTCTCATTACTTTTCAGTCAGCCCTCATATTGCATTGCAGTACTTGTGTCCAACTGTGTATTATTAGTCTTATACTGACAGGCAACCTATTAGGGCTCATGTCCACGGGCAAAAGAAGAATTAAAATCCGCAGCAGATTTTGACTCTTCTTCTGCCCGCGGATCCGCATCCCATAGGGATGCATTGACCACCCGCGGGTAGATAAATACCCGCGGATCGTCAATAAAAGGGATTTTTAAAAAAATGGAGCATGAAAAAATCAGGACCATGCTCCATTTTCGTGCGGGTCTCCCGCAGGGACGGCTCCCGCGGGCTTCTATTGAAGCCTATGGAAGCCGTCCGGATCCGCGGGAGACCTAAAATAGGAATTTAAAAGAATTTACTATCCGGAGCGGGCGGGGAAGGTCTTCTCTTCCTCACGGCCGGATCTTTCTTGCTTCGGCTCGGCGGATGTGCCCGGCGCATGCGCGCGGCACGTCGGCGACGTGCCGCCGGCGTGACGAGTTCATCCGCCGGCCGAAAAAGAAGATCCGGCCGTGAGGAAGAGAAGACTTTCCCCGCCCGCTTCGGATAGTAAATTCTTTTAAATTCCTATTTTCAGCGCTCATGTCCGCGGGGCAGGAGGGACCCGCTGCAGATTCTCCATGTAGAATCCGTAGCGGGCCTGATTTTCCCCGTGGACATGAGGCCTTAGGGCTTGATAGCAATGTGCATGTCTGCCTAAGGGTGCCTACCCACTTGCGATTTTTTTTCCTGTGATGATTTGCGTTTTTTCTCAAGAGCAATTAGTACAGAATGTGTTCTTGCCCATCTGGGTTTTTTCTCCGTTTCGTGGGGTTTTTTCACATAGGAACTGTTAGTTGCATATGTCTCCTTATTTTTCTCTTAATGCACCCATGATTGTCAATGGAGGGCTGCAAAAAACGCTGCGAAAAACACGCGAAAACGCCGCGTTTTTCACGCGTGAAAATCGGCAACGCAAGTGGGTAGGCGCCCTAACAGAGCGGAGTGCTGGAGAACACGCATGCACAGTCAGGTTTCTGCATACTGGTCATTGCAGAGTTGCCATTAGTAATAACGTTCAACCATATTTGTCAGGAAGGAATGGAGCCTCTGTAGTAACATGGCAGTACAACTGAGAAGACTCCTCCTGCAGGGGAAGTAAGAAGGGACTATAATTGTCAGCTGCCAGAGGGGAAGGGAGACTGATTTTTGTTTAGAATCCACCCCAATCAGCAGAAATTAGTGACCGCACCAAGATGGATGCATGGATGTGATTTATATAGCATTCTACTTATTTGAAACCTACAAAATGTGTCAGTTTGACTAATATTGGAGTTGGAAGGGAGGGGTAATTGGCATGATTCTAACTCGGCACACTCATCAATTCATTGCTTTTTTCAGGATGCACATTTACTTTACTTGTTCACACAAGAGAAGCGGCTACAAGGAACATGGAGAAGATTCAGGTTATAAAGGTAACGCAGCAGTGCCGGATGGTACAGGCTTATCTAAGCATTCATTACTTGAAATGGTCACATGTCTGCATGTGAAGTGTTTTATAGCGATGCACGGGAAATTGTATACATAAATCACACTAGTACTTTACAGTAAAATTCCAGTACTCCAGCAACCATTGATACTGAAATTCTGTTATTCTGGCATATAGCAATATTAGTCCCATGCTGGATGTACAACTGTATAAGCTCCTGGACCTCAAACTAGAGACATAACATAAGATGGACTTTTGTCCCAAGGCCTATACAGCAAGGAAAGCCAGTGCAACAGTGCTCATCCCATTAGTATTGGACTGATACACTGCAGCAATGACCTTTTTTACGTATCTTGGTGACGTTCTTCTTTCGCTCTAGGATTTCCCCTGGATTCTGGCTGATGAACAGGATGTACATATGCAGGAGCCACGCCTGATACCTCTCAAAACGATGACCTCTGATATATTAAAGGTCAGTAGCCTTACACACAATTCACTTAATGTTAGGCAGTTCATAGAGGTTATGACTCGTGCCCTTCCATTCCCGCTTCCTGTCTCTATGTGCAACTACTATTTCCTGAGACTATCAGGGAAGTTGTATTTGGTATAGAACATTTTCTCCTATTTTCTGGTGTTTAAACCCAAATGCATCCATAAGAATGTCATGTTTGCTCAATTTTCACTTGGGTTGCATGAACTCTAAATACGGTCCTGCTCCTGTCCCCTGCAAAAGTGCCTAGAATGCACATATAAGCATCAGAAATGGAGCATGGAAGTGGGTGGCCTGCTCTGATGACTTGTGCTTTTTCTCGTGAAGTTCTCGCCTCAACTGGTTAGAGCTGTTTTTGAGGAAATTACACAATTTTAGCCTAGTGGTTTATGACTAATCAGTGTATATCTCCTTATCGGCCAGAAGTCCGGAAAATTGAAAACATTAGATTTGAGACAGAGACCTTGCCCAATGCAAAACCTGTACTAAGAGCTCCACAACTGATTAATATGGCACAGGGGCATTTAAGCATCCTCGGGCTCCAGGGTCTCTTTTACTTGTACATCACATCCTCCATAATCATGGATTCCTCTTTGTTTTACAGATGCAGCTTTATGTAGAAGAAAGGGCCCATAAAAGCACTTAACATCCAGGAGGAGAGCAGTCTTATCCCAGCATGGTGGACTCATGATTGTCACCTGACCAGGCGGTGGTATATGGCGCTTCACCCTCTATGGCTTGTGCCTGCAGGGTCATTAATATGATACTATTCCACCTGTGCAGACCGGACGTTAAGGTGACAGCCATTCTATACTCTGCTGCTAGGTCCAGATTTAACATTGCAGGAAAGATGACCCCAGACTGATCTGTGTCGTTCATGGTAACTGTTGTAAATAGTTTACGGGTTAATACTCTGAATTACAACGATACTTTGTTTCTTTTTTACAAACATGTTCATTAAATATAAAAAACAAATACTAGATCTGACACCATGAATGTGTGATGGAGTAAGGCAAGCCAAGGTGTGGGCTCGCCTCCTGAGATGGAGAAAGCTCCCGTTTGCAGGGAATTTTCTAATATATTACCAGAATTGCTCCCTTTGAGTCAACGGGGATCCCACAATGGTTATGCTGCAAATGCTGAATCCCACTTACAGCACGCTGCGTTCTCTGAAGGGACACCTCGTAATGGGGAATTGTATTAGTAACTATTCATTTGTCATAATGTGTCTCCAGATCAGAGCAAAGGTTTTCTTTGGAAGTTGTGTTGTAAGTGCTTGTTTTAGTTGAAATAGATTTTCATTTATGATAGATGCACTGAAGGAGCTGAGGCGGATTGGCTGAGTAGAATTACCTGATCTCCACCACAAGGCTGAGAGAAATCTGCAGTACTATGAGGTCTCAATCAAGAATTTGGGAGGCTGTACAGTTGTTGTTATGTCCTCTAGTTTAGTTCTATGAGGGCGACTGGTAGATGTACCTAATATAGAGATCTGGTTTTGTGACATTCACTTCAAAACGCATAAACCCCATTTAGAATTTATCAACATTAAAAGGCACTTTGTAAATACATTGTATTATACTCCAGAGCTGCACTCACTATTCTGCTGATAGTCTTATTCTGTACTTATTTAGAGTCACTTGATTATGAAGTAGGAAAAGCTCTTTCTTCCTTATAGGAGCACAAATTGGTTGTTAGTAAAGTTGGACTGACTGCTTAGTTTTCCTCTGTTCTCTTCTTTCCTGCAGCTTATCAGCTAACACATGGCCAGATGAAAGCTTATCTTTGTTGTGGTTATAAATTAGCTGACAAAGTGCAGCAGAGTAGAGATAAGGGCTGAAAACTAACGGGCCATTTACACCTAAAGATTATCACTTAAAATTCGTTCAAACGACAATCGTTCCGTGTAAACGCTCAGCGCTTCACATAGAAGGTGATGCGCTGAGCATGAACCCAGCAATCCAGAAGTGAAGTCTGTCTAAGCATTCACTAACAACCTTAGCGGTGACGTCGGCACTTGTGCAGTTGTATAGCCGACCATTGCCATCAGTCTAGCACACTGAAAAAAAATCCCCCACCCCCAAAAGTGTCCTCACCCTTTAAACCCTGCATTATCATAAAATAACCCACTTACCATAAAGAAGGGAAAAGATAATAATCTTCTAAGAGTGTTCTATAGTCTCACTGCTCTTACAGTAAAGAACCCCCTTGTCACAGTCCTGAGTATAAACAGATGATGGGAGAGATCTCTGTACTGACCCCTGATATATTTATACATAGTTATTATGTCGCCCCCCCCCCCCCCCTCCAGCCGGCTTTTTTTCTAAACTAAATAACCCCAATTTTGATAGCCTTTCTGGGTATTTTAGTCAGCCCATTCCATTATTAGTTTAGTAATAAGGAAAATAGTAATTCTAGGTAAACACAGGAAGTGTCTAAACAGAAAGTAAAAGTTTTTTTTTCTTCCTTGGAAAGTAATTGCACAAGCAGTTTATACTGACAAGCTCGGTCATTCTGGAGGGTAAATCTACAGCCATGGGGAAAGTAAATACGTATTTTAGTATGGGTTGTGGCCGGATGTACAGGAAATAGATGTGTGAAGGACAGAGCTCATAATACTAATGATGCATCGTATTCATGCCTCCAGATGGCCACCAGCATGGAGAGTACTAGAGGGCTGATACTGATGTTCATGAGGCTTGATTTCCTGCTCCCCGAACCTTAATGACAGTATTTCGGCAGTTCACTGTCCTTGCATTCTTCCCTAAAACCACCTTGTTTGGGTTAATGAACGGAAACTTCTTTCATGATCTAGAAATGAAGACAATCCTGTTAGCGCAGCCAAGTATAGTGACCACATGTCCGGGATGAAAAATACAGCAAAATTCTGCTAACTTGGAACACTGTAGTCTGGTATTCTTGCTTCTGGCGTCAGGGTAGTGGCAAGCAGGTAATTAATTTGGAATGTCCAATAATCCAGCATCTCTGTTCCGAGGATGCTGGTTTATTGAAATGTAATGTGCCCCCTAGCTTTGGTTATTTCCAGGAGAGAAAAGGTGGCAGGTTACTGGAGAAGATATAAATAATTAATTTTTTTAAATTTTAGATCTCAAAACAAGTACAATTTCCAGAAAGTGTAAAAAATAAAAAAAACGAATTTGATATCTTAAGCACTTTAACCCTGAACGGCCAGAGGTTGGGTGTCTTACAGAGAACCTATCACTGACACTACAAAGAGAAGTCATTGTAGAATTTCTTACATTAAATAGGTTTTTACAGGCATCCTCTAGGAGCTAATCTGACACGGATCTAGTGATCCGTGTCAAACTGGGACACCGGGTCCACCAGTAAAACTCATCCTGGTGGTCTACTGTACAGCTGCATGCCAATGGTATTTGATCCCCATTAACCATTGCATTTTCCATACACTTCGGTGGAGATGTGGCTGCACACAAGCACAGCCACCTTTCCACTGAAGTACATGAAGAATACAGTGGATAAGAAGGGTAGACCACGCACTCTCACAATAGGTGAAGATACCAGAGGTAGCATTTATAGCATACCCAGTGAAAGGTATGGTTACATGTCGCTGTAAGGGAGTGTAGCCATGATGTTGTTTATTTCATCATGATGTGACCTTGTGATATCTGTGCCTTCAATATGGATCCTAGCGCTTAGAGGACTAAAGCATATATAACAGGGGTCTCTGAGTATGTCTACTTTTCCTTTAATCTCCTGTGATCTGTGGTCAGTTTCTGGGCAGAGAAATTGCGCAAGCTTCAGTGAGAGACGGAAGGAGACAGCAGAGATGGCAGCTGAGCAGAATGCGTAGAGACTGTATTCTAGACAAAGAAAAGCAACAGCCTAAGACGAGGCGGCTGGTGAACTGTGGTGAACTGAAGTATAGTGGTCTCCAGTAATCTGTGCTGGGAGTGCAAGGCTGTGAGGGAGCATATTGCAGAACAGAGGTCTATAACCAGAGGGACCACCGCTGAGACCACTACAGAGAGAGACACACAATTTTGCAGCTCGTTGGGTCCGAAATCTATGGACAAGATTTCGGGAGTCTTCACGCCCACATCGCCGCACAGAGCACTTCAATAGGTCATAAGTGATGGTTGGTCTCAAAAGCCCAATGTGCACAACTGCTTAAAGGAGATGTCCCGAGGCAGCAAGTGGGTCTATACACTTCTGTATGGCCATAATAATGCACTTTGTAATGTACATTGTGCATTAATTATGAGCCATACAGAAGTTATAAGAAGTTTTATACGTACCTGCTCCGTTGCTAGCGTCCTCGTCTCCATGGAGCCGACTAATTTTTGGCCTCCGATGGCCAAATTAGCCGCGCTTGCGCAGTCCGGGTCTTCAGCTTTCTTCTATGGAGCCGCTCGTGCCAGAGAGCGGCTCCGTGTAGCTCCGCCCCGTCACGTGCCGATTCCAGCCAATCAGGAGGCTGGAATCGGCAGTGGACCGCACAGAAGAGCTGCGGTCCACGAAGGTAGAAGATCCCGGCGGCCATCTTCAGCGGTAAGTATTGAAGTCACCGGACCGCCGGGATTCAGGTAAGCGCTGTGCGGGTGGTTTTTTTAACCCCTGCATCGGGGTTGTCTCGCGCCGAACGGGGGGGGGGTTTAAAAAAAAAAAAACCCGTTTCGGCGCGGGACATCTCCTTTAAGGATTATTGAGCGTAAACCTATTATATCACATATTTAGGGAAAGATACTAAAGCTTCTCTGTTCATTATTCAAAGACATTTCTTTGTGAGTCTTTAACAACGTTATACTCTTCCCTTAAGAACTATTTTCTGTAAGAACTTACATTTTCCTACAGACTGTGTGACAAGTCTCTATTGTTGGGTTAAACCAAAAAAAGGTTTGGTACGGTGTTAGGCAGTAAAGTGTGATTGTTCTCAGTAAGAGAAACCAAGTAATCTTGTAGATCTGATGCCTTTTAATGGCTAACAAAAATACATGATACAGTAAGCTTTCGGATCTTCTGTTGATCCTTACTCAGGCTGAAATGGAATTGGTTTGGATGGGGCACATATATAATATAGAAATGCAGAGAGGACACCCCTCTTGATTGAAATACAAATGTTCACACACAGAAATTTGAGACTGTTTTGCACTCAAAACTTAAAACAACAGACACACTGAGCTGAGGCATAAATACTTAATCAGTCCATTGAGCTCAGGAATGTGACAGTTTTATGAATTTGGGAGTACAAATTTATTGCCATGTTTGATACCCTCAAGAATGGAATGAACCTCAGCCTTGGATTTTTGCATAAGTGGAAAATACGAAGGGCCTGAAGGAAGTTAAGAGTGATGTCCTCTTCCTAATCACTTTTTTTCCCCTTAAACTTCATAAAAATTCAGAACTGGACTTGTAATAATTTTGCCATCCAATAAGTGGTGCTGCATCTCCTTCCATGTGCAGGTTGAAGGAGAGATAAGACACATCATAAAACTGTCACATTCCTGAGCTCAATGGACTGATTAAGTATTTATGTCTCAGCTCAGTTTGTCTGTTTTAAGTTTTGATAGCAGAACAGTCTCAAATTTCTGTGTATGAACATTTGTATTTCAATCAAGAGGAGGTGTCCTCTCTGCATTTGTATATTATATATGTGCCTTATCCAGACCAGTTCCGTTTTAGCCTGAGGAAGGATTGATAGAAGATCCAAAAGCTCGCTGTAACATCATGTAATTTTGTTAGCCATTAAAAAGTATCATATCTACAAGAATACTTGGTTTCTCTCACTGAGAACAATCCCATATTGTTGGGTTAACATGTCTTGCTCATGTTTACCATTTATTGTTTGGTTAACATGCAGGATCAATATTGTGGTTACAAGCAGTTTAAACAACTGAATTGAAATAAAGCGATTTTTGCTGTTAGTTAGGATTCAGAAGTGTAAGTGTATCTGTTAAGTGATTGTTCTCATTATCTGTATAACCATTTTTTTCCCATAACTATCTGTTTTAATAAAAGTGTATATATTTTTGTATTCTGGTGTCCGCCTCGTATCCTGGAAGCTTGTCACTCACCACCTACCGCAACAAAAATTTGGTGTAGTGGGCAAGATACAATGTCAGACACAGAGGTACATAGCACACATGTTGACTTGGCAGCATCTGGATCATCAGCTAGTGGCAGAACCTCCCAGTTGGTGCCATACTAAGCCATCTCACCAAATTGGACAGGCACAAGATTATGTTCACAGACTGGGCAGCTAGGCTCATAAGTGTCATGTGCCTATATAATGTAGGTCCGGAACGGCAGACCGAATTGGCCTTGAATGCATTGGAAGGAGATGCATGAAAAACTGTTCTACGACTTGAATCTGAGCTTCAGACTTGTGTACGCCATTATCAAGTTACTTGAGGACATCGATGATGAAACAGCAAGTGCCATAAATTTGAGGCCACAGTTCTTCACTAGGGTCACAGAGAAGGACATACCACGGTATCAAATCCTAGCCAGCATACAATAACGATACGCATCCAGAATGAACACCATGGGCCCGATTAACCAAATCTTGAGAGATCAGTTTATTCTTGGGTTTTGCAGTGTGCCCCCTTTGTCAGATTCTATAGGTGCGGATCCTTTGCTAAGTTTCCACAAATTGCTTACTAAAGCTGTTGCCCAAAGCCATGATAAAAACTATGGTCCATATGCTGTAAGGTTGCAAACTATGGGGGGCCATGGAGCCACTGGATGAGAATAAAAATGGTCAGTGAGTTAGAGTATAGTGAGCTCCATAAAAGAAGCGTTAACGCAAGTCAAAGCTCGGGTGAGTCAGCCTCCAGCTGAGGGGACAAGATATGGAGAGCCCTGATATCTACACAGGTCACCCCATTATGAGAAGCCGGTCTACACCTCCCTCGACGTACTGGATGTGGGGAAAGGGGATACTATGCTAGAGAGTGTCAGAGAGACGTGCTCTGACTCACGGAAGAGCCGTTAAACTAAAGTCCCTTGCAGTAGTGGGGCAGTAACATTACAGAAGAAGTGCACTCCCTGTATTAAAGGGGTTGTCCCGCGAAAGCAAGTGGGGGTATACACTTCTGTATGGCCATATTAATGCACTTTGTAATGTACATTGTGCATTAATTATGAGCCATACAGAAGTTATTCACTTACCTGTTCCGTTGCTGGCGTCCTCGTCTACATGGTGCCGTCTAATTTTCAGCGTCTAATTGCCGGATTAGACGCGCTTGCGCAGTCCGGTCTTCTTCTTTTCTGAATGGGGCCGCTCGTGCCGGAGAGCGGCTCCTCGTAGCTCCGCCCCGTCACGTGCCGATTCCAGCCAATCAGGAGGCTGGAATCGGCAATGGACCGCACAGAAGACCTGCGGTCCACCGAGGGAGAAGATCCCGGCGGCCATCTTCACCAGGTAAGTAAGAAGTCACCGGAGCACGGGGATTCAGGTAAGCACTATCTGGTTTTCTTTTTTAACCCCTGCATTGGGTTTGTCTCGCGCCGAACGGGGGGGCTATTGAAAAAAAAAAAAAACCTGTTTCGGCGTGGGACAACCCCTTTAACTTTCTATATGCCACAATCAACACATTGCAGCATGTAAGACGTTAATAGTATGGAGCAGTGGTCTCACCGATACCCCGTTATTGCAGCGGAAGGTTGGATGTCAGTTGGCTGCATCTCTACTTCAGTCACTGACCATCACAGATACCTTCAGTTCTTTTCATAGGCAATTGCTCCTGGAATTCTGGGTCCTGCAAGACAAGCTGATCTGCTGCAGGTGCCTGTATAGCATGACCTTCCCACACCGCGGCAGGCAGTAAGCAGCTGCAGGTCCATGCTGGCAGGGCCCTATTAGTGAGGAGAAAGGTGGCCCCCAAACCCATTGCACCGTCAAGCTGGAGCCAGGATTTAGCATCACTTGTGTGAGGATGGGGACAGAGGGTTTTAGCCGGCATGTGCCATGCATACCTTAATCAGTTAAACTGGAAGCTCAATTATGGACTGTTTGAGGACCACCAATGGATTCCATCGATTCAAGTGTGTTCTGCTCTGTAAGATGAGGAGACTGTAGAAGGAGTCGGGCTGTGTGTATACTGTCAGTGTTAGCAGAAGAAAAGTTTGTGTGCTGCCGGAGTTGTGGTGGTGTGGGGATGCAGAGGCAGTGTTAATCATATGTGGGGGCATTGCAGGAGCATAATTAGTATGTGGGGAGCACCATTAAACTATTAAAGGGGTTATCCAACTTTTTTAAATTGATTGGTCTAGCTTTAGGATGGCCAATCCCACCAATCAACTGACTGAAGGGGCTGTGGCACTTGAATGAGGGCTAATGCCTCTCCGGTGTTTACATTTGAGCTGAACTAGGAAGGGGGTCCCCTTAAAAAGTAGTATACAAATACTCTATTTCATTCTGATACGGTGAATGTGAACAGTGTTCTGCCATAATTGTGTACTGTGGACAATAACAGTGCTACATGAGAATAGTATTGTCAGGACTCAAACCTGGGAACTCCTGTACTCCAGACGATGTCTCTCCCCAGTGAGCTATTCAGCCTGCTAGATAGTGCCCCCTTGCTTCTGCAACCCAGCTCCTGATTAGCTCTACCCTGCACTGATTGGGCTTCCTATTTAAACCTGGCCCTGTCCTCCCCTCAGTGTGTGTTTGTTGAACCCTCAGCCTTTAAACCAGCTCTACCACTACTTGCTCCCTATAAAGATTTGTTCTTTATTCATGGTACTCAACCATTTCTGGTCTGAGGGCCACCTTGCCATACTGTACCACTTGCAAGGGTATTCCCATCTTAGACAATTATGGTATATTATAAATATATGCCATAATGAAACCTAGTTCCACTTCCTATTGGGAGAATGGGGGTCACCCCACCCCCTGCCGAATCAGCATTCCAGAGAGGATGACAGAATGCACATGGCTCTTTCCATTGTAGATAATGAAGGTAACAGGCTGGCATTTCATAAGTCCTATAAAACGACAATTGGGAAAACTGCATGCATATACAATGCCTCTAAGGGCTCTCACACAAGCGTATTCTACCACATAATTCATGCAGGGGTTTTGCATGCATAATATGCAGTACTGATCTCATACTCGCTTTCAATTGTGCCTCTCACAGAAAGCAAGCGAAATGCACTATCTTGGCGCATATTATGTGAGCCAGAATGCCAAGATAGTGTAGGGGGAGAGTTGGCATACAGCTAGTACACATGCAATTGCATACTCGCCACATGCTCCTGCACGAGATACACGTGTGGCAAGCAGTGAAACGCACTCATGTAAGGGAGCCCTTACTCTCTTACTATTTCTAGAGTGCAAAACGGGACTTTATTCTCCGAATATACAGGGGCCGCAGACATGGCTACTCAGCGCCCTCTTAGTACTTGCCCATTTCTGTTGGCCTGCTACGTGCCGCTCTACTTCACCATGGAAGCTACACGTGAGCAGCCACGCATAGATATGTCTGCGTCCAGCTCATCGGGGCCGCATAGAATGGCATCATGGGCTGCATTTGTGAATCCAATACTGTATTGCATTGTATATTGTTTTCCACACAGACGAAAAGCAGTATTACAGATAAGAGCTATATAAAGCAAACATAAGCGAGTGAGTGTGCTGATTCTAAAGTGGGTGTCTTGAGATGAGTGGAATTGCTGAGTACATCTATTTTATGTGTTCTATATCGAACCATAATTCTCTTTTAGCTTATACATTAGTTATATTGTTTTTCCCCCCTTGAGGTTAAATACATTGTGCCCAAGCGTTATATTGGAGAGTCAATTGTTAAACATTGTTACATTTAAAAGCACGTCTAGTCTGCTTGTGGCTTTCCATCTCTATTGCTTTGCACAAGTGGTTAATCACTTAACCAATGGGCGGGGCTACCCTAATGGGGGTGTGATGACCTGCATATGTGCAACTTCCTGAATCCGTTCTAAACCGAGAAGCCGGAGCTGTACAGATAAGAGCTACATAAAGCAAACATAAGTGAGTGCGTCGCTGTATTCTAAGTGCGCTGTTTTCTAAAGTTTGCTGTTTAAGTGTATGATTTGAGATTTGTGTTTTTGGAAGAGTCGGGGTGGTTTCACACTGATCAGTTCATTTCAGTTTCACATTCTCCAAAAACTGAGCCCTAACGTAGGTGTCAGACCACCCTGATTTGCTGCTCATCCAGTTTAATTTTTGCATACATTACTTTTTATCTAATCTATCTGTATGATCCCCATTTAGACTGTGCTCAATGATTGACAATGCCACCCAGTGTACATCTTGTGCCATGTATGCAGTCCTTGAACAGCCGTGCGAGGGTGCATACTGCTATATGAGATGTGGACATTTGCAAGACCAGATCGGGGATCTAAATAAGCGTTTGGCAACACTGAGATCCATTGGCAATATGGGAAAGAGTTTACAGATCACAGAGCGGGCACTCACTGGGGCAGATGTGGGGGTGGAAAGTAGTATGGAAGAGCAGGCAGCTAGCTGGGTGACAGGAGGAGGGGTAGAGGGAGGCTAGTCCTGAACTGGCACACCCTAGCAAGTTTGCAAAGTTGGCAGATGAGGGGGATGCCATTACAGGGTTAGCACTGCTGCAGCACGACATGCTCTCTGACCGCCAGGGGGATGTCTGCCCCAGTAAGAAGGGGAAGGGGAGCTCAGGGCAGGCTAGACAAGTCCTGGTAGTGGGATACTCAATTATTAGGAGGACAAACAGTGCAATCTGCCACAAAGATTGTGATCAGCACTTGTTCCATACATTGTGGATCAGGTTGACATTTTAGTGGCGGGCGCTGGTGAGGATCCAAGGGTCATGGTACACATTGGCACCAATGACAAAGGGGTAGATGGAAGGTCCTTAAAAATGATTTCATGGAACTAGGCTGTAAGCTTAAGGGCTTCCACACACTTGCGTTTTTTTAATGCTGCGTTTTTTGTTAACGCGGTTGTCAATAGGACTTTCTAATGTTAAAAACGCAATGCACCAAATACGCAAGGAGGAGCGGTGGAAGGGGTTATTACAGTTAAAACCGTCATCAGGGATACAATTAATGTAAAAAAATAACCATAATTTTAATGCTAGAAGTCTGACTAATATGGATGACAAACTGGAAGTAACAACATTTGAGGAAATTTACGAAATAGCGGGAATAACGGAGACTTGGTTAGATGAAAGCTGTGACTGGGTGGGGAATTTACAGTGTTACAGTCTGTTCAGAAGGGATTGTAAAAAATGGAAAGGAGGAGGGTTTTGTCTTTATGTAAAATCCTGTCTAAGGTGTCATGTCCACTAGGAAATTCGGTCCCTCCTTTCCCGCAGACAAAAGGGCCTATAAATTGATATTACTCACCTGTCCGGACGCTGCAGGTTCCCATCCGTCGCGGCCGGTTCTTCTTTACTTCTGCCCGGCGGATGGGCCATGCACCCTATTTTTTTTTTTGGAATCCCTGCTTTCCTGCGGCCCCGCGGCAGAGCAGAAATTCAGCTGCGGGTGTGCCGCGGATACGGACGGCTTCCATAGGCTTCAATGGAGGCCTGCGGGAGCCGTCCATGCGGGAAACCCACAGAAAATGGAGTATGCTCTGGGTGATTTCCCGCACGTGCAATCCGCGCGGCAGGAAAAAATTACATCCGCAGGTATTTACTTACCTGCGAGTGTACAATGCATCCCTATGGGGTGCGGATCATGCGTGCGGGACACCCGCACAAATTTTGTAAATAGAATTAGCCAGTGGACATGAGGCCTAAAGCCCACATTATGGGAGGATAAATATAAGGGAGTCTCATAAATGTGTGTAGTCTCTATGTGTAGTACTATAAGGGGGGGAAAACAATAATATCCTTATAGGAATTTTCTATAGGCCACCAAATATAACAGAAGCCATTAAACATTTATTACTGAAGCAAACAGATGAAGCAGCAAATCACAATGAGGTAATTATTATGGGAGACTTAACTATCCAGAGATGAACTATGAAACCGTAACCTGCGGATCTCATAGAGGTAACAAGTTCCTGTCAATAACTAAAGTTAATTACCTTACCAAACTTGTATAGGACCCAACTAAAGGGATCTGACAGGATAATGGGTGCGGGTTGAGGGGCACCTGGGAAATAGTGACTATTATGTAATACATTTTCACTTCTGTTTCAATAGAGTTTTATCTGGAAGCTACGAAAATACAAAACTTTAGGAAGGCAAATTTCAATTGGTTAAGAGATACCCTTAACCTTATTGACTATGAGTACAGAAAAGAAAAGGGAAATGTTTAAAAGATCTTAAATACTCACTGAGCGGTTCACACCTTACAGGAATTAGGAATAGGAGAAAACCAATGGGGATCGATATAGATGTGAAGAGGGCAATAATCAACAAAATTAAAGCGTTTAAAAACAGAAGGCAGTGAAAAAGCAATAAAAACCTATAAGGAAATAAAAATTATGTAAAAAGTAGATAAAGGCAGCAAAGGTGGTACAATTCATTGCCAAAGAGTGTAAAACTGATCCTAAACTGTTCTTCAAATGTATTAACAGTAAAAAGATTAAAGGGGTTGTCCCGCGCTGAAACGTTTTTTTTTTTTTTTCAACCCCCCCCCCCCCCCCCCCCCGTTCGGCGCGAGACAACCCCGATGCAGGGGTTAAAAATGAACACCGCACAGCGCTTACCTGAATTCCCGCGCTCTGGTGACTTCTTACTTACCTGCTGAAGATGGCCGCCGGGATCTTCTCCCTCGGTGGACCGCAGGGCTTCTGTGCGGTCTATTGCCGATTCCAGCCTCCTGATTGGCTGGAATCGGCACGTGACGGGGCGGAGCTACACGGAGCCGGCATCCTGCACGAGCGGCCCCATTGAGAAAAGAAGAAGACCCGGACTGCGCAAGCGCGTCTAATTTGGCCATTAGACGCCGAAAATTAGACGGCAACCATGGAAACGAGGACGCTAGCAACGGAGCAGGTAAGTGAAAAACTTCTTATAACTTCTGTATGGCTCATAATTAATGCACAATGTACATTACAAAGTGCATTAATATGGCCATACAGAAGTGTATAGACCCACTTGCTGCCGCGGGACAACCCCTTTAATACTGACAGTGGGTGCCCTTTAATAATGTAGGAAAAATTGTAGAGGGTGATGATGAGAAAACAAATCTATTAAATAGTTTTTTTTCTCCAGTGTATTCACAGAGGAAAATGAAATGTGAGATGAGATGCAGAGTGATCAAGTAAACTCTCCACCTAATGTCACCAGTCTAAAGGGCCATTTACACGGAGCGATGATCGTTCAAAAATCGATAAAAAGTGATAGTTTGAGCGATCATTGTTGCGTCTAAACGCGCGTCCATTGTGCACTTTTCATTCACTGCTAGCTGATCGTTAAATTCAGGCCTTATCACGAGTTCTCCACGGTTAGTGCTGATAGCATTGTTTCCCATCGGAGAACAAAGGAACTGAAAGCAGATAAGAGCCCTCAGGTTCTTAGCTGCTTTCCACTAAAGGCTTCATTTGCACACTAATGTCGGGATGAGTGTCGGACAAACTATACTCGACACTCATCCCTGTGTGTACTTGCTCCTGTGCTGTCACACGGGAGCTAAAAGGGCTGGCGTGCTCACAGAGCGGCCATCAGAGGGGCGGGGAGGCTGTAGGAGATTTCTCTCCTTGCGCTCCCCCGCCCCTCTCCATTGACTTAACATAGGGGCCGTTCAATACTGAATGGCTGCTATTTACACTGAACGACGATCGGTCAGCTCATCGCTCATACTGCATAAACGATAGACGATGAGCTGAACAATGATTGTTCAGTGTAAACAGCAGCCGTTCAGTTAAGTCAATGGAGAGGGGCGGGGAAGAGCGAGGAGAGAAATCTCCTGCAGCCTCCCCGCTGTGAGCCAGCGATACTAACTCCCGAGGTCGGGTATTGTTTGCCTGACATTCGTCCTGTATAAACCCAGGACGAAGTGCAGAGCTGCCTTAAAAAGATGGAATATTATATACAGTTTTGGGCACCGGTACTCAAGAAAGGCATATCGAAGCTTGATCGGGTACAAAGGCGAACAACTGAAGTAATAAATGAAATCAGTGGACTAGAATACCCAGAGAGCTTATCAAAACTGGGATTATTTAGTTTAGAAAAAATTCAGCTGAGGGGCGACCTAATAACTATGTATAGATATATCAGGGGACAATACAGAGCTCTCTCCCATCGTCTATTTACCCAGGACTGTAACAAGGGGGCATCCTCTACGTCTAGAGAAAACGTTTCTACATTGACATAGAAGGGGGTTCTTTACTGTAAGAGCAGTGAACTCTCTGTCTAAGAACGCGGTGATGGGGAACTCACTAAATGAGTACAAGAGGGGCCTGGATGCCTTTCTTGAGTGTTACAATATTACATCTTATAGTCGCTGATTACTTCAGAAAGGTCAGTGATCCAGGGATTGTTCCACTTGGAGTCGGGAAGAAATCTTTTTCCTTAAACGAGGAAAATTGGCTTCTGCCTCATTGTTTTGGGGTTTTTTTTGCCTTTCTCTGGATCAACATTGGGGGATAATAAGCTAAACTGGATAGACTTATGTCTTTTTTCAGTCTAACATACTATGTTGCCATCTAGTGTTCTCTTATTAAATAACATGTTTGTTTCAAGCAAAAAGGCAGAGACATATCTACTGATAGGACTCAGAGGGCATCAGGGTAACCTGGAAGTGGTCTGTATGGAGAGAGAGCAATGAGGACATGCCCCGGTCCTGCCCTGGTCCCTCAGAACCACGAACTGAGGTGGTCTAAACAAGAATTCTACTCGCAGAGTACTAAACTGTAAGCCCTACTCGCTCATCAATTGAAAACAAACGTTTTCCATCATTTTCACATTAAGCTATTCGTAACGAGTACCACGCGATGTTCGAGTTACTTTCACTTTCATCTCTGAGACGTTAGCGCGCTTTTCTGGCCAATAGAAAGACAGGGAAGGCATTACAACTTCCCCCTGCGACGTTCAAGCCCTATACCACCCCCCTGCAGTGAGTGGCTGGCGAGATCAGGTGTTACCGAAGAATAAAAATGAGCCCCTCCCGCGGCTCGCCACAGATGCGTTCTGACATAGAGGAGGGAAAGTGCTATCTTGGTGGAGCTGCTATAGGGAGAGCGTTAGGAGTATTTTAGGCTTCAAGAACCCCAACGGTCCTTCTTAGGGCCACATCTAACCGTGTGCAGTACTGTGGAGGCTGCTTTTTGCAGTGTTGCACATTTTTCTTTTTTGGTATATCGGCCGTGCAGAGCATTGCGCCCTGCAGTAATACTCCAGGGCCAGAAGCGCTTAGGCAGGGACAGAAGACATATTGATTGAATATAGGCAGTGGGCCTTTGCAAAAAAATTTGGGGAAAAAAATCTATTTGGGCTGCCTGTGACTGTCCTCAGTGTTCTGGGTCTCTGCTGGGTGTAGTAGTTCTCCAAATTCATACGCAGCCAGCTAAGTGTTACAGCAGGCTTGCGCAAAATTATTTCCTGGCTCTGTCTGGGCTGTGAAATCACCGCTGTATTGCAGTTCACAGTGCAACACTCTGCAGTTCTTTGACATACTCCAGGGCCAGAAGCGCTTAGGCAGGGACAGAAGACATATTGATTGAATATAGGCAGTGGGCCTTTGCAAAAGAATTTGGGGAAAAAAATCTATTTGGGCTGCTTGTGACTGTCCTCAGTGTTCTGGGTCTCTGCTGGATGTAGTAGTTCTCCAAATTCATACGCAGCCAGCTAAGTGTTACAGCAGGCTTGCGCAAAATTATTTCCTGGCGTTCCGTAAGCGAAGTCAGCCTCCAACCACAGGCCAATAAGCGGCACATTTAATTACAGCGTTCTGTTTCTGCATTACTGGTAATACAGCATGCTGAGGGGTAGGGGTAGGCCTAGAGGACGTGGACGCAGCCGAGGACACGGAGGCCCAAGTCAGGGTGTGGGCACAGGCCGAGCCAGTGCGGTGGCCAGGGGTAGAGGCATGGCCAGACCGAATAATCCACCAAATGTTTCCCAAAGCGCCCCCTCGCGCCATGCCACCCTGCAGAGGTCAAGGTGCTCAACGGTGTGGCAGTTTTTCACAGAGACGCCTGACGACCGACGAACAGTGGTGTGCAACCTTTGTCGCGCCAAGATCAGCTGGGGAGCCACCACCACCAGCATGCGCAGGCATATGATGGCCAAGCACCCCACAAGGTGGGACGAAGGCCTTTCACCTCCTCCGGTTTGCACCACTGCCTCTCCCCCTGTGCCCCAACCTGCCACTGAGATCCAACCCACCTCTCACGACACAGGCACTACCGTCTCCTGGCCTGCATCCACACCCTCACCTCCGCTGTCCTCGGCCCCATCCAGCAATGTCTCTCAGCGCAGCGTCCAGACGTCGCTAGCGCCACTGAGCGCGAGCGCAAGTACGCCGCCACGCACCCGCACGCTCAAGCGTTAAACGTGCACATTGCTAAATTGATCAGCCTGGAGATGCTGCCGTATAGGCTTGTGGAAACGGAGGCTTTCAAAAGCATGATGGCGGCGGCGGCCCCGCGCTACTCGGTTCCCAGTTGCCACTACTTTTCCCGATGTGCCGTCCCAGCCCTGCACGACCACGTCTCCCGCAACATTGTACGCGCCCTCACTAACGCAGTTACTGCCAAGGTCCACTTAACAACAGACACATGGACAAGCACAGGCGGGCAGGGCCACTATATCTCCCTGACGGCACATTGGGTGAATTTAGTGGAGGCTGGGACAGAGTCAGAGCCTGGGACCGCTCACGTCCTACCCACCCCCCGAATTGCGTGCCCCAGCTCGGTGGTGGTATCTGCGGCGGTGTATGCTTCCTCCACTAAACCACCCTCCTCCTACACAACCTCTGTCTCGCAATCAAGATGTGTCAGCAGCAGCACGTCGCCAGCAGTCGGTGTCGCACGGCATGGCAGTACAGCGGTGGGCAAGCGTCAGCAGGCCGTGCTGAAACTACTCAGCTTAGGAGAGAAGAGGCAGACGGCCCACGAACTGCTGCAGGGTCTGACAGAGCAGACCGACCGCTGGCTTGCGCCGCTGAGCCTCCAACCGGGCATGGTCGTGTGTGACAACGGCCGTAACCTGGTGGCGGCTCTGCAGCTCGGCAGCCTCACGCACGTGCCATGCCTGGCCCATGTCTTTAATTTGGTGGTTCAGCGCTTTCTGAAAAGCTACCCACACTTGTCATACCTGCTCGGAAAGGTGCGCCGGCTCTGCGCACATTTCCGCAAGTCCCACACGGACGCTGCCACCCTGCGGACCCTGCAACATCGGTTTCATCTGCCAGTGCACCGATTGCTGTGTGACGTGCCCACACAGTGGAACTCTACGCTCCACATGTTGGCCAGGCTCTATGAGCAGCGTAGAGCTATTGTGGAATACCAACTCCAACATGGGCGGCGTAGTGGGAGTCAGCCTCCTCAATTATTTACAGAAGAGTGGGCCTGGTTGGCAGCCATCTGCCAGGTCCTTGGAAACTTTGAGGAGTCTACCCAGATGCTGAGCGGGGATGCTGCAATCATTAGCGTCACCATTCCTCTGCTATGCCACTTGAGAAGTTCCCTGCAAAGCATAAAGGCAGACGCTTTGCGCTCGGAAACGGAGGCGGGGGAAGACAGTATGTCGCTGGATAGTCAGAGCACCCTCATGTCTATATCTCAGCGCGTTGAGGAGGAGGGGGGGGGGAAGAGACAGCTTGGCCCACTGCTGAGGGTACACATGCTGCTTGCCTGTCATCCTTTCAGCGTGTATGGCCAGAGGAGGAGGAGGAGGAGGATCCTGAAAGTGATCTTCCTAGTGAGGACAGCCATGTGTTGCGTACAGGTACCCTGGCACACATGGCTGACTTCATGTTAGGATGCCTTTCTCGTGACCCTCGCGTTACACGCATTCTGGCCACTACGGATTACTGGGTGTACACACTGCTCGACCCACGGTATAAGGAGAACCTTTCCACTCTCATACCCGAAGAGGAAAGGGGTTCGAGAGTGATGCTATACCACAGGACCCTGGCGGACAAGCTGATGGTAAAATTCCCATCCGACAGCGCTAGTGCCAGAAGGCGCAGTTCCGAGGGCCAGGTAGCAGGGGGGGCGCGGAGATCAGGCAGCATGTACAGCACAGGCAGGGGAACACTCTCTAAGGCCTTTGACAGCTTTATGGCTCCCCAGCAAGACTGTGTCACCGGTCCCCAGTCAAGGCTGAGTAGGCGGGAGCACTGTAAAAGGATGGTGAGGGAGTACGTAGCCGATCGCACGACCGTCCTCGGTGACGCCTCTGCTCCCTACAACTACTGGGTGTCGAAGCTGGACACATGGCCTGAACTCGCGCTGTATGCCCTGGAGGTGCTTGCTTGTCCTGCGGCTAGCGTCTTGTCAGAGAGTGTGTTTAGTGTGGCTGGGGGAATCATCACGGATAAGCGTACCCACCTGTCAACCGACAGTGCCGACAGGCTTACACTCATCAAGATGAACAAAGCCTGGATTTCCCCAGACTTCTCTTCTCCACCAGCGGACAGCAGCGATACCTAAGCAATACGTAGGCTGCACCCGCGGATGGAAGCATCGTTCTCTATCACCATCAAAAACGGGGACCTTTTAGCTTCATCAATCTGTGTATTATATTCATTCTCCTCCTCCTGCTCCTCCTCCTGAAACCTCACGTAATCACGCCGAATGGGCAATTTTTCTTAGGCCCACAAGGCTCAGTCATATAATTTTTCTAAACAATTTTTATACGTTTCAATGCTCATTAAAGCGTTGAAACTTCCACGTGAACCAATTTTTATTTAAACTGGGCTGCCTCCAGGCCTAGTTACCAATTAAGCCACATTAACCAAAGCGATTAATGGGTTTCACCTGCCCTCTTGGTTGGGCATGGGCAATTTTTCTGAGGTACATTAGTACTGTTGGTACACCAATTTTTGGGGGCCCTCGCCTACAGTGTAATCCAATTAATTTTTTGCCCACCTGCATTACAGCTGACGTTACCTCAGCTGTGATGGGCAATGCAATGGGATATATTTATGTACCGCCGGTGGCTTCCTGGCACCCACCCATGCTGTGGGTCCACAGGGAGTTGTAACTGCATGTGTCCACTTCTAAAGAACCCCAGTCTGACTGGGGCATGCAGTGTGGGCCGAAGCCCACCTGCATTAAGCACGAAATTACCTCAGCTGTGATGGGCAATGCAATAGGATATATTTATGTACCGCCGGTGGGTTCCAGGGAGCCACCCATGCTGTGGGTCCACACGGAGTTGTAACTACATCTGTCCACTTCTAAAGAACCCCAGTCAGACTGGGGCATGCAGTGTGGGCTGAAGCCCACCTGCATTAAGCATGACATTACCTCAGCTGTGATGGGCACTGCAATGGGATATTTTTATGTACCGCCAGTGGGTTCCAGGGAGCCACCCATGCTGTGGGTCCACACAGAGTTGTAACTACATCTGTCCACTTCTAAAGAACACCAGTCTGACTGGGGCATGCAGTGTGGGCCGAAGCCCACCTGCATTAAGCACGACATTACCTCAGCTGTGATGGGCAATGCAATGGGATATATCTATGTACCGCCGGTGGCTTCCTGGCACCCACCCATGCTGTCGGTCCACACGGAGTTGTAACTACATCTGTGCACTTCTAAAGAACCCCAGTCTGACTGGGGCATGCAGTGTGGGCCGAAGCCCACCTGCATTAAACATGACATTACCTCAGCTGTGATGGGCAATGGAATGGGATATATTTATGTACCGCCGGTGGCTTCCTGGCACCCACCCATGCTGTCGGTCCACAGGGACTTCACAATAGGGAGTTGTACCTGCCTGTGTCTATGAATTAAAAAGCCCGGTCAGGTTGGGGCATGCAGTGTGGGACGAAGCCCACCTGCATTTAATCTGACGTTAGCTCTGCTGTCCAGGGCACTGCAATGGGATACATTTATGTACAGCCGGTGGGTTCCAGGGAGCCACCCATGCTGTGGGTGCACACGGAATTCCCATTGCGGAGTTGTACCTGCCTGTGACTATTTATAAAAAACCGCGGTCTGACTGGGACATGCAGACACCTTGACAGAATGAATAGCGTGTGGCACATAGGTTCCCCATTGCTATGCCCACGCGTGCAGCTCCAGATGGAGGTGGCACAGGATTGGATTTCTCATTGCTTCTGTACAGCATTGTGGACTATCGCCCCGCCCCTTTTAAAGAGGGTCGCTGCCTAGCCATGCCAACCCTCTGCAGTCTGTGCCTGCTTTTCCTCTGGCAGACGCACTTATAAATAGACATGAGGGTGGTGTGGCATGAGTGTAGCTGAAGGCTGCGCAGGGACACTTTGGTGTGCGCTGTGGACACTGCGTCGTGCGGGGGGGGGGGGGGGGGTTGGGCAGCATGAAACCCAGGAGAAGTGGCAGCGGAGTGTCATGCAGGCAGTGATTGTGCTTTGTTAGAGGTAGTGTGGTGCTTAGCTAAGGTATGCATTGCTAATGAGGGCTTTTCAGAAGTAAAAGTTGTTGGGAGGGGGGGGGGCCCACTCTTGCCGCTATTGTGGCTTAATAGTGGGACCTGGGAACTTGAGATGCAGCCCATCATGTAGCCCCTCGCCTGCCCTATCCGTTTCTGTGTCATTCCCATCACTTTCTTGAATTGCCCAGATTTTCACAAATGAAAACCTTAGCGAGCATCGGCGATATACAAAAATGCTCGGGTCGCCCATTGACTTCAATGGGGTTCGTTATTCGAAACGAACCCTCGAGCATCGCGGAAAGTTCGTCTCGAGTATCGAGCACCCGAGCATTTTGGTGCTCGCTCATCTCTATTTGTAACCATTATATTATGAAGAACGTCTCCTGCTTCTTATTCCTTATCTAGCAAACCTATTTAACACATTACAGCCTGGCTCTAAATTGAATCCTTGATACACGGAAGGGCCAAAATTATCCAGAGTGATCAAGCTCGATTTGTCCCAGGTAGACAAAACCTATGGTTGTATATGCAGAGCTATTACATATATCTATCTATATATGAGACAGGCAGGTAGACAGACAGACATATATATAGAGATATGTACGCGAAAGCCCTCACTGACTGACCAGCCACTAATTCTCTAACTTCCCGGTGACGTACAAACATGAAATTTGGCACAACTATTCTCTAGGTCCTAAATAGGAAAAGTAAAGGGGTCACAACTTGATTATTCAATGCTAATTGCAAAAGTACGTGCACCCCTACATAATGCATCAAATCTAATACTCTAATTTCTTGGTGTCGTACAAACTTGACGTTTGGCATGGCCATTCTTTAGGTCCAAATAGGAAAAGTAAAGTGGTCACAACTCGATTATGTAATGCTAAATGCAAAAGTAAGTGCACCCCTATGTAATGTATCTTACCAGTATTGCACAAGCATACTTTAGGGCCTAAATAGGAAAAGTAAAGGGGTTGCAACTCCAATAATCAATTCTGAACGTGAAAAAATCTGCGATACTAGGGAGTTCCTTGTGCAGAAACCTTAATTTAATGTACCTAATCTAATTCTCTAACTTCCTGGTTGTTGCAGCCGTTCTGAGGCCTGCACCTTGCTTGCAGGCCAGACCAGGTTTTGGGTGTGCCCTTGCTTCTCCGGGAGCTGAGGGGTGTGGTAGCTGCAGGAGTAATGTCAGTCAGCACCTGGTGCTGAGTAGCCTAGCTCCTACTTAAACAGTGCCAGCATTATCTCCTGTGCTGGTCAATTTCTTCAATTGCCTTTGGACAGCGACAGAGGAACACATCTTGGCTGAAGCGCTCCATACTAGCTAAGTGCTTTTCTGTTTTGGGGTTTTCTGTTTCGCCTTTCTTTTGTGCTAGGGCCCCCGGACAGGGACTAGTCAGTGGCCGAGCCACGCGTGCGTTCTCGCACTTGTCAGAGCGATCGGTCCGCCACGTAGGCAGGGCCCCCCTCCCGGGTTAGGGGACTAGAGGGAGAGAATTCCCCCTAGATTTATGTTTCCTTTGCACAGTTGTGCCTTTTGTTTGTGTTGTTGAGGTTGCACGTCCTGAGGATGCAACACTGGTGTTGTACAAACATGAAGTGTGGCACGACCATTCCTTAGGAATAGAATAAATAGGAATAAATAGGAAAAGGAAAGGGGTCACAACTTGATTATTCAATTCAAAGTGCAAAAATAAGTGCACCCTATGTAATGTAATTTCCTAGTGTTGTACAAGCGTGAAACTTGGCACAAGCATTCTTTAGGTCTTACATAGGAAAAGTAACAGGGTTGCAACTCCAATAATCAATTATAAACGTGAAGAAATCTGCAATCCATGAGAGTTCTTTTCTCAGAAACCTTAAATCCTAGTGAAATGATTTGTATACTGAGAGGAATCTACCTCACATCTATTTGTATATACTGGGGAGAATCTACCTCACCTCTATGTGTATATACTGGGGAGATTCTACATCACCTCTATGTGTATATACTGGGGAGAATCTACCTCACCTCTGTGGGTATACACTGGGGAGAATCTACCTCACCTCTGTGTGTATATACTGGGGAGAATCTACCTCACCTCTGTGTGTATATACTGGGGAGAATCTACCTCACCTCTGTGTGTATATACTGGGGAGAATCTACATCACCTCTGTGTGTATATACTGGAGAGAATCTACCTCACCTCTGTGTGTATATACTGGGGAGAATCTACCTCACCTCTGTGTGTATATACTGGGGAGAATCTACCTCACCTCTGTGTGTATACACTGGGGAGAATCTACCTCACCTCTGTGTGTATATACTGGGGAGAATCTACCTCACCTCTGTGTGTATATACTGGGGAGAATCTACCTCACCTCTGTGTGTATACACTGGGGAGAATCTACCTCACCTCTGTGGGTATACACTGAGGAGAATCTACCTCACCTCTGTGGGTATACACTGAGGAGAATCTACCTCACCTCTGTGGGTATACACTGAGGAGAATCTACCTCACCTCTGTGGGTATACACTGAGGAGAATCTACCTCACCTCTGTGGGTATACACTGAGGAGAATCTACCTCACCTCTGTGTGAGTGTATATATTGAGGAGAATCTACCTCACCTCTGTGTGTGTGTGTGTGTATACTGAGGAGAATCTACCTCACCTCTGTGTGTATACACTGAGGAGAATCTACCTCACCTCTGTGTGTATACACTGAGGAGAATCTACCTCACCTCTGTGGGTATACACTGAGGAGAATCTACCTCACCTCTGTGGGTATACACTGAGGAGAATCTACCTCACCTCTGTGTGAGTGTATATATTGAGGAGAATCTACCTCACCTCTGTGTGTGTGTGTATACTGAGGAGAATCTACCTCACCTCTGTGTGGGTATACACTGAGGAGAATCTACCTCACCTCTGTGTGTGTATACACTGAGGAGAATCTACCTCACCTCTGTGTGTGTGTATACACTGAAGAGAATCTACCTTACCTGTGTGTGTGTATACACTGAAGAGAATCTACCTTACCTGTGTGTGTGTGTGTGTGTATACACTGAGGAGAATCTACCTCACCTCTGTGTGTGTGTGTGTGTGTATACACTGAGGAGAATCTACCTCACCTCTGTGTGTGTGTGTATACACTGAGGAGAATCTACCTCACCTCTGTGTGTGTGTGTATACACTGAGGAGAATCTACCTCACCTCTGTGTGTGTGTATACACTGAGGAGAATCTACCTTACCTCTGTGTGTGTATACACTGAGGAGAATCTACCTCACCTCTGTGTGTGTTTATACACTGAGGAGAATCTACCTCACCTCTGTGTGTGTGTGTGTGTGTGTGTGTGTGTATACACTGAGGAGAATCTACCTCACCTCTGTGTGTGTGTGTGTGTGTGTGTGTGTGTATACACTGAGGAGAATCTACCTCACCTCTGTGTGTGTGTGTGTGTGTATACACTGAGGAGAATCTACCTCACCTCTGTGTGTGTGTGTATACACTGAGGAGAATCTACCTCACCTCTGTGTGTGTGTGTATACACTGAGGAGAATCTACCTCACCTCTGTGTGTGTGTATACACTGAGGAGAATCTACCTTACCTCTGTGTGTGTATACACTGAGGAGAATCTACCTCACCTCTGTGTGTGTTTATACACTGAGGAGAATCTACCTCACCTCTGTGTGTGTGTGTGTGTGTGTGTGTGTGTGTATACACTGAGGAGAATCTACCTCAGCTCTGTGCGTGTGTATACACTGAGGAGAATCTACCTCACCTCTGTGTGTGTGTGTATACACTGAGGAGAATCTACCTCACCTCTGTGTGTGTGTATACACTGAGGAGAATCTACCTCACCTCTGTGTGTGTCTGTGTATACACTGAGGAGAATCTACCTCACCTCTGTGTGTGTGTGTGTGTATACACTGAGGAGAATCTGCCTCACCTCTGTGTGTGTATATATTGAGGAGAATCTACCTCACCTGTGTGTGTGTGTGTGTGTATATATTGAGGAGAATCTACCTCACCTCTGTGTGTGTGTGTGTGTGTGTATATATTGAGGAGAATCTACCTCACCTCTGTGTGTGTGTGTGTATATATACTGAGGAGAATCTACCTCACCTGTGTGTGTGTATGTGTATATACTGAGGAGAATCTACCTCACCTCTGTGTGTGTATATACTCAGGAGAATCTACCTCACCTCTGTGTGTGTATATACTGAGGAGAATCTACCTCACCTCTGTGTGTGTATATACTGAGGAGAATCTACCTCACCTCTGTGTGTGTATATACTGAGGAGAGTCTACCTCACCTCTGTGTGTGTGTATATACTGAGGAGAATCTACCTCACCTCTGTGTGTGTGTATATACGTCTAAGAAGGGGATGTAACTTCCAGTCTCAGAAAATGGCCATATACTTGGCAGATAGTTACATCCCCTCAGCATGCAGGTAACAAAATGCTAAATGAGGGAGCCAATGACACCTGTGAGGGACACCGATGAAACAGCCACTCACACAGCCTCTTAATATGGAGGGGGGTAGCTGCTTGTGTGAGTGAGCCCTAAATTTTTAACACAAGAGGTGGATTTGCTGCAGACTTCCCATAGCAGAAAAAACTGCAGTAGATCTGCACTAAACTTCATGTCAAAATTGCAAATTTTGATGAAGATTCACTGCAAATTTTTCTGCTGCAGAAAGTCTGGAGCAGATCTGCAATGTGTGTAAAAATATCCATTCGGGTGTGTTCACCCTTTAAGTTAAAGTAGTGAAGATGTGGATCTGCATTAAATTTTCCTTAGGATACATTCACACATAGCTGATTTGGTATATGTGTATGGATTCTGGATTCGTTTTCAATTCCCAATCATTACTACAAAGACCTGTATAAAGGGTCGGACATTGATTTGCAGGAATGCTGACATCCAATAGGTGGCGCTGCAGAGGTATTGTTCCATCTTCCTTCATTTGCATTTTGTTTCAAAACATACAGGTTCTACTGAGCACTTTAAAGTGACCGGTATTGAAAAAAATCTGGAAGTCGAGACGAAGGGGGGACAAACGTGCATTGTTGTTGAATCGGTAGGCGTATTAGATTTTTCGTCTGCACACCTGTATGGCTCTCTATTTGAATTTAAAAAGAGAAGTTTTGCGTCATTACTGCTTATTTATTAAGGGATTAATTATTTGTACTATGTGTGGCTTTCTTATAGGATCTCTTCTACAATGTCTATAATATCTATATATATAAAGACGAAAGCCTTCACTGACTCACTGACTGACTCACTGACTGACTCGCCAAAAGTTCTCCAACTTCCCAATGTTGTAGAAACATGAAATTTGCCACAAGCATAGATTATCTCCAAAATAGGAAAAGTAATTGGGTCCCAACTCGATTATTCAATTCTAGCGCAAAAGAATTGGCGTCGAAATTTTGCGTACGGAATCTAAATCTCTCACTTCCCAATGTCATAGAAACTTAAAATTTGGCACGCGCATTGATTATGTCATAAATAGGAAAAGTTAATGGGTCCCAACTCGATTATTCAATTCTATGCGCAAAAGAATTAGCGTCCAAATTTCACATACGGAATCTAATTTTCTCACTTTCCGGTGTCATAGAAACGGGAAATTTGGCACGAGCATTGATTATGTCATAAATAGGAAAAGTTCATAGGTCCCAACTCGATTATTCAATTCTAGCGCAAAAGAATTGGCGTCGAAATTTAACGTGCGGAATATAATTTTTTCACTTTCCGGTGTCATAGAAACGGGAAATTTGGCACGAGCATTGATTATGTTATAAATAGGAAAAGCTAATGGGTCCCAGCTCCATTATTCAATTCTATGCGCAAAAGAATTAGCGTCCAAATTTTACGTACGGAATCTAATTTTCTCACTTTCCGGTGTCATAGAATCGTGAAATTTGGCACGAGCATTGATTATGTCATAAATAGGAAAAGTTAATGGGTCCCAACTCGATTATTCAATTCTAGCGCAAAAGAATTGGCGTCAAAATTTTACATGCGGAATGTAATTTCTTCACTTTCCGGTGTCATAGAAACAGGAAATTTGGCACGAGCATTGATTATGTCATAAATAGGAAAAGCTAATGGGTCCCAACTCCATTATTCAATTCTATGCGCAAAAGAATTAGCGTCCAAATTTTACGTACATAATTTAAATCTCTCACTTCCCAATGTGATAGAAACATGAAATTTGGCATGAGCATTGATTATGTCATAAATAGGAAACGCGAATGGGTCCCAACTCGATTATTCAATTCTATGTGCAAAAGAATTGACGTTGAAATTTTACGTGCGGAATGTAATTTTTTCACTTTCCGGTGTCATAGAAACGGGAAATTTGGCACGAGAATTGATTATGTCATAAACAGGAAACGCTAATGGGTCCCAACTCGATTATTCAATTCTATGTGCAAAAGAATTGACGTCGAAATTTTACGTGCGGAATGTAATTTTTTCACTTTCCGGTGTCATAGAAACGGGAAATTTGGCAGGAGCATTGATTATGTTATAAATAGGAAACGCTAATGGGTCCCAACTCCATTATTCAATTCTATGCGCAAAAGAATTAGCGTCCAAATTTTACGTGCGGAATGTAATTTTCTCACTTTCCGGTGTCATAGAAACGTGAAACTTGGCACGAGCATTGATTATGTGATAAATAGGAAAAGCTAATGGGTTCCAACTCCATTATTCAATTCTATGCGCAAAAGAATTAGCGTCCAAATTTTACGTGCGGAATGTAATTTTCTCACTTTCCGGTGTCATAGAAACTTAAAATTTGGCATGGGCATTGATTATGTCATAAATAGGAAAAGTTCATAGGTCCCAACTCGATTATTCAATTCTATGCGCAAAAGAATTAGTGTCCAAATTTTATGTACGTAATCTAATTCTCTCACTTCCTGATGTCATTTAATATAACGGAAACGTCGCATGGTTACCTCCCCGTGGTGTTTCCTGGGTAACGCAGAGAACTATGCAAAATGGTGAACATATTTTTTTCTGGTATCTCTAAAGTAACGACGACTTCATAAGATTTTCCGTGTGAACACCAGATAAATACCAGTACCAAATTAACTCGGGCGAAGCCGGGTATATCAGCTAGTATATTATAGAGAATATAGACATTGTACAATAGATTGAATAGGAAAGTCACATATACTACACATAAGCAATACAAATACAGTATCACTTTTTCTTAAATTGATCTTTCATAGTACATTTTTATGTATATATAAATCTTAATGTTTTTATCAGTATTTATTCTCCATGCTTCAGATGTAAATTAGTGGACTGTATAGAATACAGATATTCAATATATAGGTAACCCCTTGCAGGAGTGGACACTTTGCGGTTATATACTGCAGTAAGTGGTTATGTGATTTGTATCTGGTTAGTGCACCTCATGATGTTTTTAACTGCTCTTTGTCTATTTGTGTTGTACCTGGCTGGAGGTAAGTCCATGCACCGGATGCTCCATGTGTGTTTGATTGAAAGTGACCTGCTTCTTTGAGTATCTAGGCCTGACATGTATGATACTGTCTGCTAAGCTCTTGTATCTAAGTCTATCATGAATGATTCAGTCCTCTGAGTTTCACACTGTTTGTGTCTCATGCAGTATGTTGGACTATAATATACTCCCGGAGGAGGTTCATCTGCACATCTTGTCCTTGGTGCCAGCTACAGACTTGATTCGACACTGCACTCTGGTCTGTACCCTGTGGAGGGACGTTATCAACTCTCCAACACTATGGAAAACAAAATGTCAGCATATGGGGTATACCTCCAAGGAGAGTCTGAGAACCCCCAAAGACTGGAAACTGTTTTACTATTTATCCAGCAAGAAGCGGAATTTACTAAGAAATTCTTGTGCAATGGGTGAGGAATGCAGTGAAAACAATTGGTGTAGAATGCGGGCAGAACTAGCAGAGGTAACAAGCAGAGTGGTTACTATGGGGTCCAGCATTTTGGGGCTTCACTCCACTGCGAAAAATAATAACTTATCATGAACTCCATAGCTTTAAATGGTGTTATTAATAGAGCAGAGCCCCATTTCACATCCTGGGGCCCAAGCCTGGTTACATCTCTGGTCACCTGGCCATAGAAGTAAAGGTGCCAGATCAGTGGAACTGGAACTTATCAAATAATAGGAGCGGAGGAGGTATAATCTTGAAACTATCTTTATATTCCAGAAAAGCTGAATAACAATTGTTATAGCCGCCATCAAGTCTGCCACAGTGGTTATTACCCAAGTTTGCCAAACTCCTGACGGGACAATGAGTTTAACTCTGAAATGATACACCCGTCCTACTTCTTTTATTTCATAAGGACGGCATCATATGAGCATGTTTTTGCACGTGGAAAAATCCCACTTGCGGAGAATAGAAGCCATTAATTTGAATGGATTCATTCTCACTTTTTTGTTTTGAATATGCGGTTCTCACGGGTGCAAAAAAAAGGTTTTGCTTTATGTTGTGTGCATTTGCACACCAAAGAGACATGAAGAGGTCTCCTGTGTTTCCCCGAAAATAAGTCAGGGTCTTATATTAATTTTTGCTCCAAAAGATTTCTTTTTTACATGTATAACTGCGTGGACACTATTTAAAAATCATGCTACGGCTTATTTTCAAGGCAGGTCGTATTTTCAGGAAAGCAGGATATAGGAGGTGCGTATATGCGCAGGTAGGCACAAAATGCTGCACATGCGCACGAACTGTAGCCCCTTAATAGCCATTTAAATTAGGGTGGGGTGATTCCCCTGCCCATGTGAACTAGTGGTGCCTTGTTTGCACAGAGAGCAGTAATTCTCTGTGCAAAAAAATTGCGCAGGTGCAAGCTTATTTTGCGATACATTCGTGAGACACTGCCATAAGTGGGGAGCATTACAGTACCTTTCAGTTATCTGGGAAAGCTGGGTGACAACCATTTTTGCTACCACAGACATTTGCATTTCTAAGCTACTGGACAAATCTGTATAGCTGTGAAATTACACACCTCCTACATCTTTTGTATCAAGGCAGATTTGCAATTTAGTTACCTGGGACACTTATGAAAAAATGCTTTTGCTAGCATTAGGGGGACATCGTCCAATTACCTCCCTGTGTACTCTCCTGGGAGTGAAGAGAACAAGGCTAGTGACTAGACAAGATTTCCTTATTTACCCTGACATCATCCGTTGGTGAAACGTTGGGAGGCCCTGCTGAAATTGTCATGTTGCCTAATAATTAGAGATGAGCGAGCATACTCGCTAAGGCTAACTACTCGAGCGAGTAGTGCCTTAGTCGAGTATCTGCCCGCTCGTCTCTAAAGATTCGGCTGCCGGCGCGGGTGACAGGTGAGTTGCGGTGGTGAGCGGGGGGGAGAGAGAGAGAGATCTCCCCGCTCTCCCCCGCCGCTCCCCGTCGGCAGCCGAATCTTTAGAGACGAGCGGGTAGATACTCGACTAAGACACTACTCGCTCGAGTAGTTAGCCTTAGCGAGTATGCTCGCTCATCTCTACTAATAATCTTCCTATATTACCAGTAGTATATACACACACAAGAGAGGACTGCTGTTTACTATTTGAGATATTTTCACCAAGCACTGGCTTTTACTGTAGAGAATACACTGTATAGAAGATCAAATCTGTCTGTCAGCACCATGCTCTCGGATTTCTAACATCATCCAGCAGAACGGTGAATGCAGCTTTGTATGTGAAGAGAACATGCCACAGTCCCAATATTGAGTATTTTTTTAATACTGTCATATATATCCTATTTCATCTTTATTTTATGTTCCTTTATTTTCAGAAAAGTTAAAGTTCTGGAAGATTGAACAAAATGGGGGCGATCAATGGGCGATAGAAGATTTACCGGGGACCCATGGTCAGGACTTCCCAGATAAAGATGTCACCAAATACTTTGTTACCTCTTATCGGTAAGATCTGTAACTATTTTTTTTTTTTTTTTGTCAGGAACCAGTTTCAAAATTTCTAAGACATGCTAAAGAGTTACATGCATGTCCACAACGCGGCTGCCATGTGTCATATTCATACAGTGACGTGATGTGACTATATAGTCCTTACGCTGCATCAGCTATTGGTCACACATTTAGGCCTTATTCATTCAACTGTATATACGCAGCTAATGTAGCCACATCAAAAAATCGCGACCATCTGACGCATTGGTTTCCATTGTATTCATTCAGACATGTAAAAAAATTAAAAAAAATAAAAAAATCGCACAGGGAAAGAAAGGGCATCGGCAACCGATTTTATACTGCATGTGAAAAGAGGTTTTGCCTTATCTTTTGATGAGATATGCTGGAGGCTCCTATAAGCTTCAATGGGAGCTGAAAAAAGGGGAGGTGGAGAAAGTTTAGCTGCGTCAAACGCTGGAAAATTATTATAGCTGTCTCTATTTACGCATTTAAAGTCATTCCGCGGATTTCTGCGCTGCAGCGTATTTTTTCGCCAATATGCCGCAGACGCCCATGGGAATGGACAAGAAAACTCTAATTAAGATTGGGACTTGATTGCGACTATTCTTCTAGCATGTGATTTTTTTTTTTAGCCACAATCGGCCGAGCATAAAAACGCATAAGGTCGTGGGAAAGAGGCCTTAGAGTGTAAGAAAACAGCAGCACCGAGTATTTAAGTAGCCAGTTATGGTGATCTTATGTGAGGCAGTGACCAGTCCACTACAGAGATGTCAGTGAAGACAGGATTGCATGAAACAGGGAAAGTGTCATGATGTGAGGAGAAAAATATGGATATGTGGGAGGTTACAGGGGAAGAGATCATAGTCCTAAGCAACTTCGTGCCACCATTGTACTCATTTAGAGAGTAAGAAAATCTGAGTTATGCTTTTATATGATCATTGATCTTTTCCAGACCCTGCATAAAATCTCAGCTCATCAACCTTAAAAAAATGGGATATGGCAAAAAACTTCTGGACCATGTACAACCAGATATAGTGATCAGAGACTGGTTAGTGCGACTCCTCACACACCGACATTGTGTTGTCTTCAGTCATTTAACCCTCCCTCCTTTTGTGCAGGTTTGCAGCTAGACATGATTGCGGCAGTCAGTACAAACTTGTCGTTCAACTGCTTTCAGAAGAGAAGAAACCTTTGAAAGTGTTTGACCCGGATACGGTGATGATCGAGCAGTGGAGTGACGCTCGGTGGCACCAGGTACATTAGTGACACAACACTAGAAAACATGGATTCTTCTATAGCAGCTCTGGTCTGGGAGCAACCTTGCCCTTAAAATGTCTTTGTGTCATGCCATCCCTCTGTCATTCCTCCTAGAAGTGTATGAATAAATTGTGAAGTGTGTTTTACCATTCACCTTACCGAAGAGAGGTGTCCCTACACAGTCTGACACCCGCAGCCCAGGCTGGACAATGTCAGACTGCGTAGGGACACCTCTCTTCGGTAAGGTGAATGGTAAAACACACTTCACAATTTATTCATGCACTTCTAGGAGGAATGACAGAGGGATGGCATGACACAAAGATATATAATGTGACTTGTTATAAAATAACAGCCCATCCCACAATCTCCGCTCACTACCAGGTATGCGGTCACCTAAGCGCACAACAGTCACCGGTAACTGCCACAGAGTTAGCTCTGATCATAGCAGTTGTTGCGGTCAAAGCAGAGTATGCATCAAAATAGTCAGCAGAAGGGGGAGGGTGACAAAAAAAAATAATTCCGCACCGGCTACCACCTGACCTTGCTACGCCACTGGGGTCATCACCAGGGTTATGTGAAGGACCAGTTGTAGCTTGTTTTCGCCTATTCCACTGTAACGTCTAGGAGTAATTGCCAATCCTGGCAGCTCTGGTGTTTTCTTTGCTGCGGTGACTCTTCTAGAAAAAGAGCTGCAGTACCATTCCAGGCCACTGCATAGTGGACAGAGTTGTGCTACTTCCAGAACTTCACAGCCCTTTGATATCAGCAGGTGTTCTGAGCATCAGACCCCCCCTCCTTCCCCCCCTCCAGTGGCCGATCCAATGATTTGCTGGAGAATAGGTCATCAAAATTATAATGCTGCAAAACTTTTTTAACCCTTCCAAGGAAGCTTGAAGAAGTAGTTTTTTTTTTTTTTTACCCTTATGGTATTTTCTATTGTGCCCCATAATCAGGTACATCTTATAGTCTGAAAAATACAGTAACTACTAGATTACAGCCTCCCAAAACGCCTGCGGGATTCAGTGCTGACTCTTACCTTATTTCTTTGCTAGATTACTGCCCCTATGTACTTGACTATAGCTACTATAACAATGCCACTATATGAGATAAATATCTAGACTTACAATAATTATGACTTTCTCTTATTGCAGATGGAACACACCTTTAGAGACTATGGACCAGGAGTGCGGTATATTTATTTCCAGCATGGAGGACAAGACACGCAGTTCTGGGCTGGTCGGTACGGTATTCGAGTAACAGGCAGCAGTGTCACCATTGAGCCTGAAGATCTCACAGCCTGAATCTTGCACGATAACAACATTAAGACTGTGATCACAACAGTGTCCATACTTAAGGCCCATTTACACAGAGCGATGATTGCTCAAAAATCGCTAAAAAGTGATAGTTTGAGTGATAATCATTGCATCTAAACATGTGGCCATTGTGCACTTTTCGTGGACTGGTAACTGATCGTTAAATTCAAGCCGCCTAAAAATCATTGTGCGGTCTTATCAGGACCGCGCGCTGAGTTTTTCGTGAGTAGTGCTGATAGCATTGTTTCCCGTCGGAGAACAAAGGAGCTGAATGCAGATAAGAGCCCTCTGTCTATTAACTGCATTCAGCTGAAGGCTTAATTTGCACGCTAATAAGCTGTTAAGTAGCCGAGTAGCCTATGCAATAGTCTATGCAAAATGATCACTTAAAGCTGTCACCCAAACTGTCGTTTGAGCAATCATCGCTCCGTGTAAATGGGCCTTTACTTAAGCCCCATTTACAGGCAATGATTGTCATTGTAATGACTGAACGACTTAACAGCATTTTTGCTTTCAAATGCTGAGCGTTTACACGTCAAGATAATCGTTTGAAATTCTCTTAATTTCCCTCCTTAGCTTTCTTAACACTGTATATGTTGTTTGCTCAGGTGGGCTTATGTTTATGCAAAGAATCTCTGGAAGGCAGGTTTTTAATCAGTGCAAAAAAAAAGGCCATTGTTTACCGCGGCACTGCTGTTTAAACCTAACGACAAGAGAACGAACTAACGACTATTTTTATGCAGGATGAAACTCCCCGATAAACGACAAGTGAATGAATAGCGCACGATGGCTTCACGTTTACGTTTAACGATTATCACTCACTTTCGCTATTTTGAGCAATAATCGTTGAGTGTAAATGGGCCTTTAATTTAAATTCGTTTTATTTTAAGAAAAAAGGCATTGTAGAATACAGAAAGAAGAAACTTTAAGTATATCA
This sequence comes from Eleutherodactylus coqui, assembly GCF_035609145.1. Taxonomy (NCBI): domain Eukaryota; kingdom Metazoa; phylum Chordata; class Amphibia; order Anura; family Eleutherodactylidae; genus Eleutherodactylus; species Eleutherodactylus coqui. Next base: position 118,156,794 of record NC_089842.1, on the reverse strand, counting down.
TCATTCATGTATGCATTTCCGTTACAGTTGGATCAATATAAGTTTGTTACTGTATTCCTTCAATAACTAAATAACAATAAACTTTACAACTTTTTTTTTTTTTCCCAAAACAATTCTGCTCAAATTTATTTCAGTTTTAATAGAAGAACTGAACTGAGGTGCAGGTCTGCTGACACTTGTCTGTGGGGGGGGGGGGGGGGGGGTTGTGTGTGTAGGTCGGGTCTCAAGGCTCATTCCGTGTGTAGGGTAGAGTGGGAGTCAATCCATGTCCCCCATATTTTCCTGAATTTGGCCGGGCATCCTCGGTTTTGGTAAATGATCTTCTCGTAGGGGGTTACAGTGTTTACCATTTGGATCCAGTGTAGGATTGAGGGGGTTTCCGCAGCCATCCACTTCATGGCTACTATCTTGCGGGCCAAGAACAACACCTTTTCAAGAAAGATGCGGGTGTAATGTGGCCATACCTCCTCCTCCAGTAGGCCAAACAGCGCCACCCTGGGGTCTAGGCCAATAGCCAGTGGGGGGGGGGGGGGGGCAGCAGCGCATTTATGAGGTTAGTGACCTCCGACCAGTACTCGTTAATTGGGGGGCATTCCCATATCAAGTGCCAGAAGTTCGCCTCTGGTTGGTGGCATCTGTGGCAAGCATTTGAGGATGTGGTACCCATTCTATATAGATGGCTAGGGGTAAGATAGGCCTGGTGTATTATGTACAGTTGGATTAATTTGTTATTTACAGCAGGGGAGACTGCTAAATGGGAATCGGAGATATCTTGCCATTCCTCAGGTGTAAGGGATGGAATAACTTGTTTCCATTTATCGTATGCTAAAGGCGGATTGAGGGCTATTTTAGCCGAAAGGAGATGTGTGTATAGAGCCGAGATTAGTCCCCTGGGTCCCTGAGACTTGAGGATGCCAATTGTAGGGAACTTGGATATATGTGTTGAGGCGGGCGGGAATTGGGAGTTTAAAGCGTGTCTTAGCTGAAAAAATCGGAATAGTTGAAGGTGTGGGGACTGTAGCCTGTCACATATTTCTGTGAATGTAGGGAATATTCCGTCTGTGTATATGTCGTTTAGTGTGTGTACTCCTTGGGCCATCCAATACTGTGGGTCGGGGACTGATTGTAAAGCGGTGAGACCCGGGTTATTCCAGGGGCAAAGCTCGGGTATTGTGTCTTGGTATCGCTGCAGCTTATTCACCTCCCTCCATACGCCAAGGGCCAGTTTGTGGATGGGGATCACGTCGGTGGGGTTGGTGTATTGCGGGAACTCTAAGTAGTTTAGAAGATTATTGCCTTTTACCTGCTTCGCTAGCTGTTTATCTGCTATGGACAGCTCCCCGTTTAAGACCTAAGCCCGTATGTTCCTCAATTGTCCTGCCAGGTAATAGAGTCGGAGATCTGGGAGGGCCATTCCGGCTTGCTCTGTGGGTCTTTGTAATGTCGACATGCTTAATTTGGAGCGAGAGGAGTTCCATACAAAGGAGATGATCAGGGAGTTTAATGTCTGGAAAAAACGTTTGGGAATGGTTACTGGTATGTGCTGCAGTATATACAGACATTTAGGCTGGATGGCCATTTTAATGAGGTTTATACGCCCCGCCACGGAGAGCGGTAGTTTTGACCATCCTTTTAACTTGTACTTTATATTGTCTAGTAGCGGGTCTATATTTTCTGCTATAACGTTGTTGTGGTCATATGGCATAAGTATCCCCAGGTATTTGAACGTTTGTACCAGTTTTACCCCGTATCTGGTAACACAGGGGTCATTTCCGGGGTTAAGGTTTGTGTACAGGATTGTCGATTTAGACCAGTTAACATATAGGCCCGAGAAGTTGGAAAACTTGTCTATGTGAATCATGGCTTGGGAAAAAGAGTTCGTCGGGTCAGATAAAAAAAAGGATTGTGTCGTCCGCATATAGTCCTACCTTACTTTCTAGGTCTGTCCATCGAATACCTTTTACATTGGGGGTGCTTCTCAAACGAATTGCCAGCGCCTCAATAGCTATGGCGAATAGGGCCGGAGATAGAGGGCACCCCTGTCGGGTGCCTCTTGTCAGTTGAAATTCGGGTGATGGGATGCTGTTTACTACTACATTTGCGCTCGGGGATTTATATATGGTTTTGATCCATTGTCGAAATTTGGGTCCAAATCCAAAGCGAACCAGACAAGCCTCGAGAAAAGCCCATTCCAATGAGTCAAAGGCCTTTGCCATGTCCAATGAGACTAAAGCCCAGGGCATATTGTATTGCTTACCCAATTGCATGGCTGTCTGGACTCTATGGATGTTTATTGTCGTAGATTTCCCAGGCATGAAACCCGTCTGGTCCGGATGGATGATGGACAAAATTACTTGATTTAATCTGGTAGCTAGGATTTTAGTTAGGATTTGGCAGTCAGCGTTTACCAGTGAGATTGGGCGGTAGGAGCTACAATCTGTCGGGTCTTTTCCAGGTTTCTGTATCACTACTATGGAGGCTTTATAAAATGAAGGTGGGAGGGTGTTGTCTATTTGGGCTTGATTTAGTGTCTCAAGTAGTAACGGGGCTAGCTGTTCACTGTATTTCCGATATGTTTCTATTGGGAGGCCGTCCGGGCCGGGCGATTTATTAGGGGCCATATCTCGGATTGTCTGCTGGACCTCTTCTAGCGTGATTGGGGCTTCCAGAAGTTCGACCTGATCTGCAGATAGAGTTGGGAAATTTAGGTCCCCTAAGTAACTCAGGATGTCTGCCACTGTGCTATAAGATGAGGAATTGTACAAGTTACTATAAAAGTCTTTAAAACAATTTGTGATAGATGGGCCGTCAGTCAGCTCCTCCCCACCTTGGTTCCTAATCTTAAGCACCGTATTAGTTTTGTTTTCCCGTCTAATGAGGCTGGCTAGTAGATGACTGGACTGATTTCCCAACTCAAAATAATGTTGCTTAGTGAAAAATAGTTTGCGCTTAGTTTTAACATATATTTGGTGTTTGTGAAGTCGGAGTAGGCTGATCCAGGCTGTTTTGTTAGCGTCTGTAGGGTTGGATATGTATATCTTTTCCGCCTCTATTGTCTGAGTTTCTAGTTCTTTATCGGCCTGGGCTGTTGATTTTTTGATGTATGTAATGGCGGATTTGAGGAATCCCCAAATATAAGCCTTCAGGGTATCTCATTTCAGGGCGGGGTGGGTGTTTTCGCTATGGGCCTCTAGAAACAGGGATATGTGAAAAGGCATTTGGTCGTCTGTTCCGATCAGCTTCAGCCAGAAAGGGTGCAGCTTCCAGGTGGGTACTATAGTTTGTTGAGGGAATTTCAGTGTTAACAGTATGGGGCTGTGATCAGATATGCCACGCGGACAATGCGTGATGTTGGAGAGGTGTATTGCCAGTTCTGCTGAGCTAAATATATAGTCAATCCTTTCCAGCGCGCTATGTCCCAGGGAATGACAGGTAAACTCTCGCGTGTCAGGGTGCTTAAATCGCCAAAGATCAATCCAGCCGACACTTTCGGTTAGTTGTTTTAGAGAAGAGCTTTGGGTGGGGGTCGCGTTAGGGGATATGTGGAATCTGTCTATTGCAGAGTCCATTACCATATTAAAGTCCCCTAAGCAGATAACCCCCGCCGAGGGGTATTGATGTGCATATGCTATGGCGGATTGTAAGAGGTGGAGATTATTGTGGGGTGGGTTGTATATGGATAGGATAATATAAGGTTTGGAGTCTATTTCGCCAAATATGAATATGAACCTTCCTTCGGGGTCCCTGCGAATATTGATAGGGTTCCAGCGCAGTGACCTATGGATAAGCACATTTAGCCTTTGACATTTTGCTTAATTTCGACGCAAATGTCAAAAACAACAGACAAAAATAAAACAGTTTAGCTACAATCTGTTTAGAAGTAGCAGATGTTACTCTAATACGGGGGGGGGGGGGGGGGAATATCCCGGTGGCCTACAGAGGATCGTGGGTATTAGCCAGGTCCGTTGGCAATTCAAAGATATCGTCGCCCCACGTTTTCACCGTCTATAGGTCAAAGGGGTATCAGTCGCATGGGTTATAACTGGGTTTAAAGTCCTGCCGTAGATGTTGCGGGATCAATCGTCTTTCGGTGTTTGCGGGTGCATGTCCAGCCACTCCAAGGCCTCTGTGGGAGATTGTAGGAAAACCACCTTTCCTTGGGTTACGATGCGCAGGCAGGCTGGGTACGCCATTGAATACGGGATGTTTCTTTCTTTGAACTTTCTTTTTGCTTCTATGAATGTGGCTCTTTGCTTTTGTAGCTCGGCGGAAAAGTCAGGGAATATGGAAATTGTTGCATTATTGTGTTTTAATGGGCCCTTTAATCTAGCTTGACGAAGCGCGGCGTCGCGATCCCTGCAGTTCAGAATTCTTATTAGGAAAGGGCGCGCGGGGGGGGGGGGGGGGGCTCCTGGCTGCGGTGGTTTTGTGGGGACCCGATGGGCTCTTTCCACTGTGAAGTGTGCAGAGAAGGCTTCGTCACTCAATAAAGACTTCAGCCAGGTTTCGGCGAATGTTTCTGGGTGGGACCCTTCAGATTTTTCGGGTAAGCCTATTATCCGTAAGTTATTACGGCGCGACCTGTTTTCTAGGTCGTCTGTCTTAGACTGGCAGAATTCTGCTACCCGCGTGGCTTTTTTAACTGCCGCGGAGAGCGGGCGTAGAGAGTCTTCTGCGTTGGAGATGCGGTCTTCCATTTCTCGCATTCTACCTCTCATATTCTGTAAGTCCTGTCTCAGTAACGACACATCGGACTTTATCTCTTCTATTTTATTAGTGAGAGAGGACCTGCAGGTATTGATTGCTTCGAGGAGTTGCCGCATGGTCGGTTCCGGGGGTTCCGCTCTCATCTTCGGGCTCCCTCATCTGGGTAGGCCGTGTTAGTCGTGGTGTATGGTCCGGGGTTTTAGAGTGGGCGAATTCTTTTAACTTTTCTGCTGCTGAGCCACTTTTGGCTCGTGTGCTCATGATGGGGGACGTAGATTGGTGTAGTGGTTTATAGAAGTGAATGACTTTTCTTCTTTTCCGGCCTGGGATTTGGATTATAGCGGGTTAATTTGTCTCTCACGGGGTTTTAGATGTTGTCAGCTAGAGTCCTTATAATTCTACAGTTGCGGTGGTTGCTAGAGAACAGGGGTCTTCCCCGCTTAGTATGGTACGGTATGTAGAGTGTCGAGGGTTGTTGATTGTGACAAGGGCCAGGGAGCAGTTCTGGTAATTTGACGTGACTTTGCAGGGTTTTTGGTGTATGGCAGGCACCTAATAGCGGAATTGGCAGTTTGATGCGACTTTTGTGGGGTTTAGGTATGCTTGGCTGTCCAGTCCTTGTAATTATGCAGTTACAGTAATTGTTAGAGGGTGGAGGTCCCGCGACCCGGGTCTCAATTAAGTATGGTTTGATCAAATTTAGGGTTAGTTACATTAGGTGATGAAAAGTGGCGCCGGCTCCCCGCCGTAACGCCGTTCGCTGCAGGCGGAGGGCAGAGCAGATGAGGCTATGAACTGAGGCAGTCCGCTCCTCGCGCACCCACCGGGGTGTTGTTATATCGTACTGTAGGCAGCTAAGAATGTTCACCCAAGGGGTGGCGGGAGTCTATTGTTATGGGCTGTCTGCCCAGCGCACAGTTCCAGGGGGGTCAATGTCCCGGGTGTGTTGTCCCTCTGCCCCCCGTTAGTTACTCACGATTCGGCTGCCGGCTCCGCAGGGCCGGGTGTGAAAGAGAAAGGGGGTACTGCAGCGCGGTGTCCCCGGAGCCGCCAGGTGTCGCAAGACAGGCCGCCGATGGGCGACTGGTGTTGTGGCCGGGTCGACCGCGATTTCAGACGGATCTGTGGCTGTCCGTCTGTCCGGTGGTCGTGCTTGATGGGGGGGCTTCCAACCTGTCGGTCCACAGACGGAGCGACTCTCAGGGCTGTAGTCCGGGCTCTGCAGAATGTCCGGCACCTCCAGAGGGCGGTGGCAGGGTAATGCAGGGCGGCCGACCGGCCGGGTGAGCCGCAGGATCCGCGCGGCTTCTGCGGCAAGGAGAGGAGACCGGAGGCTGTGAGTCAAGTAGCCCCTCCCGCCCAGGAAGGATCAGTGTCTCGTTGGCCGCGGAGAAACTCCGGATGCGCGGGGACGGACGCCGGAGCGAATCGCGGTCCCGGCCGGGATCCCGCAGGAGGTACTCTGCACCGGGGGGGCCGTCAAACGGGAGGATAGATCTCCTACGGCCGCGTGTCGGCTCCAGCCGGCGGCGGCAGGGGTGTCGGAGCGGCGGGGCGGCCGAAGCGGCTTGCAAGTCATGGTCCGCCTTCAGGTTTGACACAGCCGCTTCTTTCTGGGGCAGGTCACTCCATCCTGGGGTCTGGCTCGGGGTTTTTTTCTTTTTCCCGCGACCCCTCGGGTCTCGTCCAGGCAGCGGCGGCAGGGAGGGGGAGGGTCAGCCCGGGTATGGTGATCGTGTCCCGGGGAAGCTCGCCGGGCAGACCGCGTTCAGGCAGGCAAGGGCAGGTCCTCGGGTTCTTACTTGGCCCGCAGGCAGAGAGTTGAGGGGGTCAGCGTCGGGGTGAGCGCGGGAAAGTAGCAGGGCGACGGCGCCGCTCTCCCCCCTCTCCCGGCCCACAGCCCCGCAGCAGGTCTCCAGGGGGTTTTAATTATTTTCGGTCGCGGTCCGATCGTCCCCTCAGGTTCCAGGAGTCTATAGGCTGTATTTGAGGTTTCAAATTTTTAAGTTTGGCCAGGATTTTGCAGGATTTTGGATTTTCCCCTGGGGAGCTCTCCTCAAAGGCAACTGTCCATGCCGGTCGCTGGCCACGCCCCCCAAATAGGCCTTTAATTAGTGCACCACATTAACCAGATTGTCTGCACAGGATAATGCCTAGAATCACGTTACATCATGAATCCTGTCAAGGTGGGCACTGACGTCCGTGGTAAATAATACTCTGTCAAGGCAGCACAGCGATGTTATCAATGATATATACTTAATGAGTATCTAGACAGTTGGAAGGCCCTACAGCGCTCCTCCGGGAAATTTGGTATGCAAATTGAAGATGTTCCTATTCCTCAGCTGCGCCACCAATGAGAAGGTAGCTTTCTGACAAGCTAGTGTCAGAACTTTTAACAGATTTCGTAATAGAACTCTGGCCTGGTGACCCCCTAACACTAATTCAGAGACCATGAAATGTCACGTCTTTATCTTTAAATATTTATTTCTCTACTCGTCCCGTTGTAGTATTCTTTTAAGTACAAATTATTTACATCTATGTCTGTGCCTTGTCATAAGTATGTGTGTACATTCCAAACGTTGAACTCCCTTATTATCAGATTTATTTGGGGTCCATCTAGATCCAAGCTTAAACTCACTACTTTACAAAGATCTAAGAGTCAGGCCGGTATGGCATTATCTGATTTTAAATTATATTTTCTGGCAGGACAATTGCGCAATCTTTGATACTAGTTTGATGGGAAGGAGATGCCAATAACTGATTACTACTTAGTCAGGGTAGCAGGACGAAATTTAGTTGGCTTTCTGTAATACCCAGAATATACTCAATCTTCTAGACTTACATAAATTGGCCCCGTCAGTGTGGCGTACGGCCAAGAATATCCAGCAGTTCAGTGACATAATGACAGATACTCCTCTGTGGGAAAATCCCACTCTACCTCATTGCAATTACTGCAGGAGGTTGGATATTGGGGTGTCTGGGGAAAACATACACTAGGGGACATATATGAGGATAATGCATTGCTGTCTTATATGCAATTATGTGAGAGTTTGCAGATGCCTGAACTACAGCTTTTTAGATATTTTCAGCTAAAACATGCTCTAAATGCCTACTTTCTACCGAATTCTAACAAAATTTCTAAATATCTAATAGTGTATATTCTAAAAATACAGGGACCTAGGGGACTTCTATCAATACTTTACACACATTTGTTGTCGGCCAAGATGGATCACGATCCACTTTCCATTTATGATAAATGGAAAACGATCATTCCCACATTGACACCGGAGGACTGGCGGGAAGTAATGGAATCACATCTACAAGTGTCACCGGCAATTAATAATAAACTTATACAATTATATAGTACATCAGTCATATCTTACACCAGTCAGACTGTGTGGGATGGGAGAATTAATACAACATCCTGTCATAGATGTCACCGGTCAAACGCCGATTTTTGGCACTTAATTTGGGAATGTTTCCATATTGGAAATTTTTGGAAGAAGTCTTCACTTTCTTATCCGCGCTTCTGCCAGAGCCTCTGGTTCTAGACCCAAAAGTAGCACTATTTGGGCTGCTGGATGAGGAGGCATGGAGTTATCATGACAGGATATTTATTAGAGAGGTACTGTTCGTGGCCAGGAAAACGGTGGCTATGAGATGGATGGCAATGAGACCGCCCTCATAAGTCTGGGGCTTATTGATAAACTCGCACTCCACCTTATAGATTGAATAAATATAGCAAAAAGAAAGAGAATGAAAATAAATACACAACGAACCAAACATATTAAAGGGTTTTTTCATTTTCTTGTTTATAATAAAAAAAATGCTACATTATAATAGTTTTGCTATAAGAGAAAGAATAAATGTGAGAAATATATGTATACAAAAATGTATGTAATATTTGACTTATCTGTTAATAAAATGAAGTTTTAAAAAAAGTAATGTGTGTGTGTGTATATATGCATGCCTCTTCGGATCTATTTCATCATGCCTGAGGAAGGACCCTGAGCAGGTTGGAAAGCTTGCTATAATCGCATGTATTTTTCCTAAAATTGTGTCACAGCAGCACAACAGACAATCCCACCGGGAGAGCCACACAATATAATCTGCTGCACGCTCGAAGGGTGGATCTGGACTGTGATCTACAAGCTACATTATCCCAGAAAAGTCAAAGTAAGAGCAGCAACTTAGGTGCACTTGTATCAAGGAGGAGTACTCACATCTCCATCTTCAAGTGAAGAATCATTTATTAGTTAAAGACACAGCCACTGCATATCTTGCGATGTTTTGACTGTTCGTCTCAGTCTTTTTCAAGCATACAGGGATCAGCCACATCACATGTATAAATATCCACCCACCACCAATAGTACTTCATCAGCAGTTAAACAAACACACCCACACAGGTGTGTACATACCAATCCAGAGGGACGACACCTGAGTGATATACATAGTGCACATGGAAACAGATCCTAATGCTCCACAGTGTGTATTCCTCCATACTACGCATTCGCGAGATTCCCACTACCTCCCATGAGAGCCTAGATAGTCATCCTTGCCGTGCAGACATAAGCTTCCAAAACGCACGCACAAGAGTACCCCAGTTGCCAGAAGATATGTGCGTGTAAATGGGCCTTAAGCCAGTCTTTTCTAAAAGGAAAAGATGGGGGAGACTCCGATTTTCACTTTTATCCCCAGTCAGTTTACAAAGCTTGTTAAATGTCATGCATTAGCTTGTAAGAAATGAACCATCTAATAAGTGGCGCTACTGCGGCATTGTTACATCACTGACATAGTAGTAGACTCGCATCTCAACCTGCTCACACAGAATGCTTTGTATGAATTAGTTTTTACTTTTATTAACCCCTTGAGTGGCACGCCCTGACATTTTGCGGGACGAGCTCCACTGCCCATAGTGATATAGCCCGGAACATTTCCAGGCTATGTGTCACTATGGGAGCTGCAGAGCACAATGCCACAAGCTGTGACAGTGTGCTCTGCCTGCACAGACCCACACAGAACAGTGCAAAAAGAAGCAGAAGATATTACTGAACTGCCAGCAACAAATAGAATTTTTAAACCCCTGCACTGCTTGGTTTACAGATTGCCACGGAGACCATCAGCTTGTCAGAAGAGAGCTGGTGTTCAGCTGTCAGAGGATAGCCAGGCAGCAGCTCTTACACAGCAGTGAATGGAGAAAACCTCTGATCTCTGCTGTGTTAACCCTTTACATGCCGGAGTCTATGTGATTGCAGCATGTAAAGGGCCGTCACCATTGGACCCCTGGAATGGGATCAGGGGGGCCTGATTGGGTCTCTGTTGAAGTCCCCTAAAGGGACAAAAACATTTTTAAAAGTAAAAAAAATTATAAAAAATAAAACACCTCTCTCCCTTTTCTTTGTGAAAAATTAAAAACAAAATTACACGTGGTATCCCTGTGTCCGTAATGACCCAGAGAAGGAAGTTACTACGTTATTTAACCCCTTAATGACGTGGACCTTTTTTTTTTTTTTTTTTTTTAATTTACCCCCCCCCCCCTGTTTAAAAAGTCATAACTCCTTTACTTATTCATTGACGTCGCTGCATGAGGGCTTGATTTTTGCAGAACGAGTTGTATTTTTCACTGGTGCTATTTAATTTACCATATAATGTACTGAAAAACGTTTACAACATTCTAAGTGGAGTAAAATGAAAAAAAAAGACATTCCACCATCTTTTAGTGCGTTTTGTTTCTACAGCACATAAAGTGCAACAAAATGACATAATACCTTTATTCTATGGGTCGGTACGATTACTTCGATACCTAACTTGTATTTTTTTTTTTGCTGTAGTACTTTTAAAGACATTTAACTTTTTATATTTTCTGCTGCATCTTCTGCGCGCAATAACTTTATTTTTCTGTCGATGTACTTGAGCAAGGGCTCATTTTTTGCAGGATGTCATGTAGTTTACGTTAGTAGCAATTCGGAATACGTACGACTTTTTGATTGCTTTTTGTTGCATTTTTTCTGGGAGACAGGGTGACAGAAAAAGTGCATTTCTGGCGTTCTTTATTTATTTTCAGACTATGTTCACTGTGCGGGGTAAATAATGCGCTACTTTGATAGATTGGACTTTTACGGGACGCAGTGATACCAAATATGAATTTTTCTTTTATGATTTTGATTTTTTTATTATAGATATGGCAAAAGGGGGGGGGGGGGCGATTTAAACTTTTATTACTTTTTTTTAACTGTGAAAAAGTCGCGATAAAGAAAAAAACTCTTACAATTTGGTATTGGCATAATCGTGCTGGCCTGTAGAATTACTTTAATATATTATTTATACTGCTCAGAGAACGCAGTGAAAAATAAAAATAAAAAACATGCCTGAATTACAGATTTTGTTAATTTTGCCCCTAGAAAAAAATGGAATAGAAAGCGATCAAAATTTTCCATGTTCCTAAAAAATTGACAAATGACGACTAGAATTCATCCCGCAAAAAACAAGGCCTTCTAGAGCTCTGGCAATAGGAAAATAAAATTAATACGGCTCTTGGAATGTGGCGACACAAAAGCAAACCTTTAAGAAAAAAAAAAATGTTTTAAATGTACAAACATGGCAAAACATAAAAAAACAAAACAAAACACTGTATAAACTTGGTATCGCCGGAATCGTGCTGACTCAGGGAATAATGTTATCACACTATTTATTCTGCACGCTGAACGCCGTAAAAATGAAATCCAAAAAACAAAATGGCACTCTTTTTTTCCACAAAAGTTATACAATGCATTATATATACCCAAAAATGATGCCATCAAAAACTATAACTTGTCCCGCAAAAACAAGCCCTCATATGGCCTGGTCAATGGAAAAATGAAAAAGTTATGGCTCTTGGAACGCGACTGGAGAATTAGTTGAAACTAAATGACTAGCCTATTTAGAAAACGGTAGGTCTGAAAGGGTGGTAAGAAACCGGCCACTGAAGGGGTTAATGGGTAATCTCACACACGTCACTCTACATCTTCTGTGACTGCAGAACTGCCAGTTAGGATTCTGGAAAAGCTGGGTAGGAATCCACAGGAGTAGTCATTGCAGTAACATGGCGCTCAGTTTTGCTAGAACTATATATTAATATGCATTAGGGAACCTATCACCACATTTATGCTGTACGAACAACAGGCAGCAGGAATCCGGGACTGAAATAAACACTGCGCCAGTTTCCGAAGTGCTATGGCGTTTCAGAACAGACATACTTTAAAGTTTGATGCCTCTGTGACTCGGAGCGCTGCTAGGTGTGACAGCGACGGCCTCTCCTTCAGTGGACTGCCTAGAATGATAGCCTTTTCCCTATATACAAGCAGGGAGAACAAAGTAACTCTAGACGATGGGCTGGGAGAGACCAGCACTTGTGATAGAATAAGGCATAAAACTGATGCAGTGTACATACTGGTCCCAGGGTTATGAACCTGGGGACAGGTTCCCTTTAATAAGCTGACTGAAGTTCACTTTTTTTCCCTTTGGGAGAAAATGTTCCTATATATATATATATATATATATATCTCACAAAAATTAAAACCATTCAGAAGAAAATTGAAAATTTATTAAAGGAATGTCAACAGGACAATAAAGGACAGACACATACTCGGAATCTCGTATGGTACAGGTTGTCACTGTTACAGTGTATAATATTTGGCTGTTTCCGTGCATTAGTTGCACTCTTAAAGGCATAGTAATCGTTAGTTCAGAAATGTATGATAGCGCAGCAGTTCTAAGATGAACATACGATGACACATATGGGTGTAAATAAGGTTCCTAACACTGGAGATGTGTGACAAAGCAGTGATCGTGGGAGGCAAGGAGCTTTCCGGACTTTTCCTATCACTTGTCACGCTATAGTCAGCCTCTCATCAATCTGAAATGGGTGATAACTGGGAAAAATAGATTTTATTCTGTTGTACAGCAAACAGAGAAAAGGTAAGACTTCAGGGCTTCTGTCCCTTTAAGGGATTTAAATCAGTGGTATTAGATTAGTCTCTTCCCAGGTAAGTGCAGTTGTAGATTTTTAAGGAGACTGGATAAAAAAGGAGAAGCTTCCAGTAAATGATGAAAAATGTCCACAGATTTACTTGCTGAGGTCCCCGGGGTCAATGGTCACGCTGCTGTTTGTCACCCTTATACCATACCAGCCAGCCCAAAACTGGATGTCCCTTCCACCATGTTCAAAGTATATGTAACGAACCCCAGGACCATAATCTCTGAATGTGTATTCAATCTGTGAGGAAGAACAAAAGGAGAAAAACTTTAATACTACATCAGGCCTTACATCACATCTAATAACTTAAAGGACAGCACTCTAACTGCAAAATCTGCAGCCTTGTTCAATAAAAACAAGGGTAGGACTTACTGGGTGTGACAGGTATGCCAGAATGCACGCCTTTCACACAGTCAATGCCTGGAAGCCCTAAAGACAACCAATAGAGACTTTCTCAATCTATACTCCGTCCAAGGTAGACATCGGAACAAGAGAGCACACTGGTCTTGTTCCACAGCATAACGAGTCGCTGATCGTTCTCCTTCAGCATGCTGAAAGACAACGATGAGCCTTATCAGGAATTTACAGTGGGATACAGCTGATACTCTTGTTTCAGCTGTATCCCGCTCCATGAACACAGGCGGGGTATGAAGAACACAGCAGTCCAGCTGTGTTCTTCATACTCCGTACAGAGCGCACAGCTGTATACTAGAGGAGCATTCCGTGAACAGCCGGGGTATGAAGAAGTGAGTGGTCCAGCTGTGTTCTGCATACCCCGCTCGGAGCGCTCTGCAGTATAACAGCCGGGCTCTCCGAGCAGAGTCTGGATGCAGAAGCCTTTCCGCTGCCATTTGAACTGGTTATCTGCTGTTTATAGCCTACCCATGCTAAGGAATAATAGACTCTGTATTTGGGACACATTAGTCAGAGCACCAGCTGACTAATGCACTTTGACTATGCACCACCCGTTTGTCAGATATCTTGACATCTAACGCTGATCATTGACGAGTTATTTACACCCACAAGATCCCCTTTCAGTGATTCTTTCCGTCTTCATTCCATTTCATTCACACCATTCTCAGTATACTCTGAGAATGGGGCAGTATACTTTGCACAAAAACATAAAAAAAACACCTGAAATCCTCTCCCGTTAGTCTAGCACCGGTTACCAGAGGCGTAACTATAGGGGATGCGGTTGCTCCTGGGCCCAGGACCCTTAATGGGCCCATGAGGCCTCTCTTCTCCATATAGTAAGCCTAGTAGTATAAATAAAGCATTATAGTTGGGGGTGCCGTTACAAATTTTGCATTTGGGCCCAGGAGCTTTAAGTTACGCCTCTGCGTAATCACTTGATTTTCCCATCACATGTCTAATTTCCATATAGGGAAGCTCCAATTGTGAAAGGGGGGAAAGGAACTTGTTATTTATAGAGCAACAACTTATTCCTCAGTGCTTTCGGGTAATTTATTTATTAACCCCCAGCAAAGTGACCATTCAGAGAATAATACACTGCAATACACCAGCAATGCTGACAGGTATCCTACTGTATTACAACCTGATCACCCACTAGCAGCTGATTGACAGCCTTCTTTCTATACACAGTATTGGAGGAAAGCTGTCAACCATACTGGGGGGCAGCTGCAGCTTATGAATATTATGGACCACACCGCGCAAACACAGAACTCCGATTTTATGAAAAGCACAGCACCTAAAAACATAAGTGACCTGGAGCTGCACTTTGGGTCTCTGTCACTAGTTTATCCTGTTCTCAGACAGGGCAGCATAAATATGGTGACAGATTCCCTTTAAAAGGAGACGAGGTTTACCAAAACAGTGGAGTTATTGTACATAGCGTCCAGCTCTCATTTCTCAGAGGGTCTTTGGAAAATAGAAGCAGGACTTGGATAAGTTGGTCTAGGCAATTGCTCCACTTTTCCTATACTCTAGTTTTGATAAATCTCCTACAATGTATCATATGAATACCTGGGACCACTGCGCTGCACTCCACTGCTCTATAATCACCGGCTTTGGCTGAAACTCCTTCATTACGGTCTTGTTTTGTGACAGCAGTCGTACGAGAATCTGGTACTTGCACCCACAGTCATGTCTGGCAGCGTACCTGATGTGACAGAATGAGAGGCATTCATTGTACTGCACTTCCTCACCAAATTCCCCCACAGATTACATGTAATTGTACCACTCCATTCAGTTGTTTATGATCATGTTACCCAACCTTTCTAGACTCCTGCCTGGCATCTTCACTTGAGTGTAAAGCGATACATTCACAAATTTGTATACAGTGATACCTTGGGTTAAGAGTGCCTCAACTTACAAGCTTTTTGACTTAAGAGCAGGCTCTCTCCCTAATTTTTGCTTTGACTTAAGAGCAAAAACTTGGGTTAAGAGCCTTGCTCTCAATGGGGCTGCTGCTGCCGGTGGCCCCATTGAAAGCAATGGCCTTCCGGCAATCCCTGCGGTGATTTTCGGGGAAGGGCTTTAAATATAAGGCCTTCCCTGAAAATCATCCCTAGCTGTAGTAAAAAAAAATATACTCACCTGTCCGCTGCTGCCGGGGTCAGGAGTGTCTAGCCGCCGCTTGTTCTCCCTGCATTTTTAATCCCCGGCTGCTGAAAAGATTCAAAGCAGTGCAGGGAGAATAAGCGGCGGCTAGACGTGCCTGAGCCCCGGGGTTTGAGCCCCAACAATAACTGTTGACCGGACCAAACATTCAGCCAATTGCTATCTAATGTGAATGGCACATGATTACTGAATGCAGTGATTGGCTGCAGTGGTCACATAAACATTGATCAGCATGTGACTGCTGCAGAGTGGCATGGACTGGGATAGCTGTGCTGGGCCAGGGGGCTATTCAGTGGCTGAGTATTGCTTATTTTTCTGGCATAATTTAGTAAATCCTGCACTGAGCAGGGAGTTGGACCCGATGACCCTGGAGGTCCCTTCCAACTCTACCATTCTATGATTCTATGATTTAAAGCCCTTCCCCAAAAATCACTGCAGGGATGCCAGCGTACTACTGCTTTCAATGGGGCAACGCCATCCCCATCCTCATTGAAATCAGTGGGAGAGCTTCACGATTCGGAATGGATTAATGGCTTTTCCATTCATTTCAATGGGGAAAATTGATTTGACTTACGAGTGTTTTGGGTTAAGAGCTCCATCACAGAACGAATTAAACTCTTAACCCAAGGCACCACTGTAGTTGCATAACTAGGCATGTTTGTAATTGGGGCTGTGTAATGAATCTAATTAATATGATTAATCCTAATTTCCTGAGGAACAATTCTAAAGGTGCGTTTTAGATGAACGATTATCGTGGAAAAACAAAACACTAGACTGTTCGAATTTGAACGATTATCGTCAGTGTAAAAATCGCCAACAAGAAAAACATGAACTATAATTTGTTCGCATATCGTTCATTTTATGCAAGCCTAAGAATCATTGCTGGTTTGCTGGCTAACCATTTGGGTTAAATACCGATCATTCAGTTGTTCTCATTCACTGGTACAGCGAATGTGAACGACAGAACGATATAGCAAGCGATTTATCTGCCTGTATACACAACCTGCATGAGAGAACTCTGACATCGTTCACTTGTTCGAATAATAAAACGTTACGTATAAAAGCACCCTTTTATCGGAACTATGAAATTGAGATAAGCCCTGCCCCCTGTGGGTGGGGCTAGTAGGCTGGGGGGGGGGGGTTACAGGACACTGGAGAGAGGGGCTGTGATGAGTGTTGGGGGGGGTGAAGAGAACAGTATATGGAGGTGGTGATGGTGTGCGTGCATAGTACATGGGGGGCTAGGATGAATGTGGGATGTAAAAACCCCATCCTTCATGTGTATATTACTAAAGTTCATACCACATACATAGCAATTCCCTTTATAAGTACTGATTATCAGAATTGTCTCATTCAATTCTGAAAGTCAGTAGAAAGGGACTTTCAGGGTCATCGGGTCCAACCCTCTACTCAGTATTTGTCCAGCCTTTGTTTGAAGACTTCCATTGAAGGAGAACTTACCACCTCCCATGGTAACCTGTTCCACTCACTGATCACCCTCACTGCCAGGAAGTTTTTTTCTAATATCTAATTTGTGTCTCCTCCCTTTCAGTTTCATCCCATTGCTTCTAGTATTTCCTTGTACAAATGAGAATAGGGCTGATCCCTCTGCACTGTGATAGCCCTTCAGATATTTGTAGACAGCTATTACGTCTCCTCTCAGACTTCTTTTTTGCAAGCTAAACATTCCCAGATCCTTTAACCGTTCCTCATAGGACATGATTTGCAGACCGCTTACCATCTTGGTAACTCTTCTCTGAACTTGCTCCAGTTTGTCTATGGATTTTTTAAAGTGAGGTGCCCATAGATGGACACAGTATTCCAGATGAGGTCTGATTAACCCCTTCATGACATGGCCTATTTTGGGCTTAAGGACGCAACAATTTTTGGTGGATTTTCTTCTCCATTTATCAAAAGTCATAACTTTTTTATTTTTCCGTCGACGCGGCCGTGTGAGGGCTTGTTTTTTGCATGGCGAACTGTAGTTTTTATCGGTGCCACTTTTGGGTACATAGACTATATTGTAAAACTTTTATTTTTTTTTTATGATAGCAGGGAGAGAAAACGCATCAATTCTGCCATAGATTTTTTATTTATTTTTTTTACAGCATTAATCATGCAGCATAAATGAGACTTTCCATTTTTTTCTGCGAGTCGGTACGGTTACAACGATACCAAAATTCTTACATTTTTTTTAGGTTTTCCCACTTTTCTGCAATAAAAACCCTTTTTTTGGAAATCTTTTTTCTATTCTAAATTGCTGCATTCAAAGTCCTATAACTTTTTTATTTTTCGATGTATGGAGCTCTATGAGGGCTTATTTTTTGCGAGACGAGCTGTAGTTTTTACTGATACCATTTTGGGGTACATACGGCTTTTTTGATCACTTTTATTGCGTTTTTAGTGAGGCAAAATGCTAAAAATTAGCATTTTGCCTCAGTTTTTTAGCTTTTGTTTTAGCGTTTTTTTGTGTGCACAGTCAGAAGCATGTGCAACTTATTGTACGCGTCGTTACAGACGCGACAATACCAAATATGTGGGGTTAAATTTTTTTTTTACCTTTTTTTATGCTAATCTGAAAAAAAGCATAAAAAAGGGTTTTTTTTACATTTTTTTTTTTACATTTTTCTTTTTTTTACATTTTTCTTTTCTTTTTTTTACATAATTTGTGTCCCTCTGAGGGACTTGCAGCACTGTGCCTATGATCGCTGTCATAAGGCATGGCAGAGCTACTGCTCTGCCATGCCTTATCGCTTATACAGCGATCATAGACATAGGCAATACAGGACGCCGGTGTCTGGCGTCCTGTTGCCATGGTGACAGGCCGGGTTCTCGCGATGACATCGCGAGTTCCGGACGGAGACACAGAGGGAGTCCGCTCCCTCTGTGAACTCTTTCCCTGCCACGATCTACTTAGATCGCGGCAGGGAAGGGGTTAACAGCGGGGGGCCCATCTCCGATGTCCCCCCGCTGTTGCAGCGGGACGCCGGCTGTGACTGACAGCCGGCTCCCGCTGCGGGATAGCGCGGGATCACATATGATCCCGCGCTATCTCCAGGACGTAAGTTTACGTCCTGTTGCGGGAAGTACCAGGCTGCCAGGACGTAAACTTACGGCCTGCAGCGGGAAGGGGTTAAGGAAGAGTAGAGGGGGATAATTACCTCACATGATCTAGACTCTATGCTTCTCTTAATACATCCCAGAGTTGTGTTCGCCTTTTTGGCAGCTGCATCACATTGTTGACTCATGTTCAGTCTATGATCTATTAGTATACCCAAGTCTTTTTTACATGTGCTGCTGCTTAGCCCAATTCCTCCTATTCTGTATGTGCTTTTTGCTTGCATTTCTCGCTGTTAAATACCATTGTGTTAGGCGCTGCCCACTGTTCAAGCTTGTTTAGATCCTTTTGAATCCTCTCTCTCTTCTCTAGTGTTAGCTATCCCTCCTAGCTTGGCATCATCTGCAAATTTGATCAGTTTCCCCTCATCTAGATCATTTATGCCTGTCAGTAGCGATTCCCTGCACAAAGATCCCCTGTGAAAGAGGACGAATTACAGTATGTATTTAAAACTGCTAAGACAAGATCGCTGTGTGAGCAAAACCAAAAATAAACTTACCTCACAACCTTGGATACCAGCTCTGCTGCCTCTAGTGGACATCTTCCCCACAGCAGCTGGTCTCCTCTGTGCTCTCTGCCTCTTCACATGTGGGGTACAGAGCTCAGTTCTGC
Organism: Eleutherodactylus coqui; assembly: GCF_035609145.1. Taxonomy (NCBI): domain Eukaryota; kingdom Metazoa; phylum Chordata; class Amphibia; order Anura; family Eleutherodactylidae; genus Eleutherodactylus; species Eleutherodactylus coqui. Next base: position 118,137,763 of record NC_089842.1, on the reverse strand, counting down.
TCACACAGCTAGGATCTTATCTATCAGTGCTAACCACATACACTACTGTAGTTTGTCCTCTTCTACAATGGTTATTAGTGCATGGAATCATTAGTGACAGGCGCTGTCCTGACGTTACCCGTCCTAGCAGCCATTTTATTCCCTAATGATCATCCCCTAGACAAAACGAACGGTTAGAAATAAATAAAGGAATTCAGACATTTATTTACCTTACTGAACACACTAGGATTTTTTTTTTCTTTACAATTTTAATTTCTCAGACAACCCCTTTAAGGAATTGTTGTGTATGCAATTCCCTTCTGTAGTAAAAAGGTGTATTGGTACTGGGTGGGCCATGGAAAAGTAGCCCAGCACCACACACTTATCAAAGCTGTCTAAAAGAAAATCTGCCTTGTTTTGTAGTAAGAAATAATGTTTTGAAGGCTGCATTTTGGCGTACAAATGACTTTTAACGCATTTACTCAATTTTTTTTTGTTTTTTAGGCAGGATAAAGAAAAATGGAAATTAAAGCATTTTCCTTTCAGAAATTCACTCTGCGGCTTTAACTTCAATAATATTATGGTTCAGGTCGTTATGGATGTGGAATACCAACTATATGTACTTTTTTGCAAGGGGAAGGGTGAATTCAGAACTCCAGAAAGCCCTTTAAACATTTCACTTCACTTTTAAAAAAATATTTTTTCTTTAGAGCCCTTAGGGGACTGCAATAATTCAGCTGCAAAGCCTAATAGGTGTGCTAAGATGGCAGACCTGGGCAGTGGGCACCTTTATTAGGTCCTGGCTGCCATGTCAACCCTTTGGAACACCACGATTGCATTGTGGGGGTGAGGTTACAGAGGAAGCCTAAATCCACTATCTAACTACTTATATGCCATGGTCAGCATTGCCATTTAAAGGGTTAAATATGTGGGATATGAGTTATCTAAAGTGGCTTGACAGCTGCATAGTGCTGGTACTGGCTCAGCCATCACTATAATGTACAATTAAGTCAATTTGCATAAAATGTATAGTTCCCTTGAAATAAGGTTATGTCATGGGGCAGGGAGGGGTTAAAACATGCATAGAGTCTACCACCCAACTTTCTCAGATCCTTGCATGGCAAATCTGTGTTTATGCGGCCAAGCAGACTGTTATGTAGCTCAGCATCATCTAGCAGGTTTGTAATTCAGGAGTCTGGAAAAGCTGAGTGATGGCATATAGGGGGAGCTGTAGTAGAGACCACTTCAGTTACCATCCAGCTTTCCAAGGAATTAGTAGAAATAGATGAAATGAGTTTCTAACAAGTTAAGGGAACTGAAAAATTGGACAGTAACATCACAGCAGCAGATATGTAGGGAGAATTTACTAAAGCCTAGCGATTAGAGATGAGAGAGCATACTCGCTAAGGACAATTACTCGATCGAGCATTGTCCTTAGCGAGTACCTGCCCGCTCGGAAGAAAAGGTTCGGCTGCCACCGCGGGTGAGAGGTGAGTTGCGGCAGTGAGCAGGGGGGAGTGGGGGGGGGGGAGAGAGAGGGAGATCTCCCCCGCCGCTCCCCGCCCGCTGCCGGCAGCCGAACCTTTTCTTCCGAGCGGGCAGGTACTCGCTAAGGGCAATGCTCGATGGAGTAATTGCCCTTAGCGAGTATGCTCGCTCATCTCTACTAGCGATCTTACGCCAATTTATAGCAGCAGTGAGGCGGGGAAAGATGCCACAGATTTATTAAGAGATACATGCCTTTGAATGCACTAGAAAATGCAAATCTACACTTGTCAAATTACACCTGGCATAAATTTTTGTAAATGTGTCAGGCTGCAGGTAGCCACACCCACTCGGACTAAGCACCGCCCACTTTTAGCAAAAACTCGCAAGTTATTGTGCATGCACCATAGTTTGCAACTTTTTTGTTCTTCATGCCACAATTATGGTACAAAGCTCATAATAAAGTCTCCCCTTAATGAATACTTGCCAATCCTTGATGACTATATCAGGTTGAAGTACATCCATGAACTCATCGGGGTATCCTTCCTCCTTCAAGTTGATAGTCTGGGACTTTAAACACAATCTGTAGACAATAAAGTCCTGCATTACAATCGGGGTAATAAGGTAGGAGCCAGAGAGGCAGATGAGAAGGGGAGGAGAAAGAAGTGACAGTGTATTTCGATGAAGGAGGGGTAACTAAATGACAGTTCCATAGCTTCAACAGGTAGATGCTAGCAATTCTTGGTTTCAGAAAAAAAAACGACTAAGTCTTGGGTAAGAATATATCTAGACCGCTCTTTGGTCAGGTCAATCATTCAATGGTACAAAAGGAAAGAGGGGCAACTACTACAGCCACTATGTCATGCCTGATCAAGGCTTAGGTTATGGGTGTCCCCATTTCTACTAATTAGCTCCACAAAGTCTGTGGAGCTTCCCTGCTTGACACCTTAGAATAAAGTCCCTTGGTGCCTTTGTAGGGGAGTACTGATAACTACCTATGGAGGATTTTGAGGTTTCAAAGGTTATATTACTATTGACATTGTTATTGTATTCGTAATTATGTTTCAGTTTCTTTAACCCCTTAGTGACCAAGCTTTTTTTTGTTTTTCCATTTTCGTTTTTCCCTCCCCCCTTTTAAAAATTGTAACTCCTTTATTTATCCATTGACGTAGCTGAATGAGGGCTTTTTTTGTGGGATGAGTTGTATTTGTCAATGGTACTAGTTAACCCTTTCCAATCCAATTTGTATCTTGGTTTTCCTAGGGGGCTTACTATTTTTCTGCCGTTATACAACAGCGCTATCTGCTGGCTAAAGCCAGTACTGCATGAGGTGACACGTTGGATAGGCTGGCAATATTCAGTAAGAGAACCCCGATGAACGTCTTCCAACATCGGAGCTGTACAGCCTTAAATTATAATGTCTTTAGACGTCAGACAGTGGATTGGAAAGGGTTAATGTACCATATAATGTATTGAAAAACTTTTAAGAATATAACAGTTTTATGGTCTCTAAACTGGGGTTAGCGGGCCACCAGGCCTGTGGGTTCTCTGCTCCAGATTGCTCATATGCTCCATTCTAGCATGAAGCCTTTGGAAAGGTTTAGGCCTGTGTTAAGAGTGTCTAAGATGGTTATACATTCATAATCCAACATTTTTCTATGACGCTGAGATTTGAAGTTGCATTTTAATATGCAACAGAACATTTACTGCACCGGATCAGGTACACAACATCGGGTGTGGAACATGTGAAAGAGATCTTATAGTCCTGCTGTGTGTTGGGGGTTTGTATCTTGTCTGTGGTCACTACACATGAGCAGGTTTTCCACCGTAAAACATTTCAGTGGAATTGTACAGATGTGTCACATTAAGGGCGCCCACCCACTGGCGTTTTTTTTCACTGCGAAATTCGCAGGTTTTTTTTTTCTGCAGGGGGTCTATGGGACTTGTAATGTAAAAATCGCGATCGCGCAAAATCGCGATTTACCGCGATATCGCGATTTTGCGCGATCGCGATTTTAGCTTTGCATGTCCCATAGCCCAAAGACCCCTGCAGAAAAAAAACGCTGCGAATTTCGCAGTAAAAAAACGCTAGTGGGTGGGCGCCCTAAGGGCGCATTCAGACGACCGTATATCGGCCAGGTATTCACGCCGGCCGATATACGGCGTTTCTCTCTGCAGGGGGTGGAGGCTGGAAGAGTCGGGAGCAGTGCTCTAAGCTCCCGCCCCCTCTCTGCCTCCTCTCCACCCCTCTGCACTATTTGCAGTGAGAGGGGGTGGGGCGGGGCTAAGTTGTGGGAATTAGCTCCGCCCTGTCTCGTCTCTCCTCATTGAAAATAATGCAGGGGGGTGGAGAGGAGGCAGAGAGGGGGCGGGAGCTCAAAGCACTGCTCCTGGCTCTTCCAGTCTCCTCCCCCTGCAGAGAGAGATGCCGTATATCGGCTGGGTGTGAAAACCGGGCCGATATACGGTCGTCTCAATGCACTCTAAAAGGTGGAAATAAATCTGATACGATTCATCTTTGTCGGATTTTTTAACATGATAAAAATACTGCATATTAACGGGTGTGTAGATTTTTTATATCCACTGTATGTCTGTCCATATAATTTAACCTATTAACCCCCACCCAGTGTTGATCCAGAGGAAGGAAAAAGAGAGAAAAAACAACACCACCACCAATGAGATAAAACCAATTTTCATCATTTAAGGGTGGGGGTGGGGAAGGGAAATCCTTCCTGTCTCCAAATCCAGTAACCAGAATAATTCCTGGATCAACAACCTTTCTGAAGTAATTAGTGACTAAAAGGCACCCATAGTTATTAGATGGCAAACCATCCCGCAAAAACAGTCTGCCAAGAAAACGTCACGATGTGGCATCACCCGAGGAGTCAGTCATGACCCTGTGGTTGCACCAGGGGACTTCACCAAATACAAATCTCACACTTAAATGGCATGGCAACACAAACGGAACGGATCTACACTGCAATCATTGTGACGGTCACTACCTTGTGCTGCCCTCAGAGTGGGGTGCAAAAAGATGGTGACTGAGTCTCTTTAAGGAGGGTGCACTGATGCGCTCTGTCTCACGTTCTACTGATACGATTGATGGTGAGAGGAAGTATTACAGTTTGCATTAGGGCTCTGTTTTCAAGCAACTATACCTCTGTATGGTGTGGTCAAGACCCATTACCTCATCCTTGTATGTACCCTATGAGGGAAATCCATGTAACTGGGTGTTCGCTAGCTGCCACCGGCTAGGTCACTACCAAGGTGCTACAGGGACTCGCATCTCTTGTTGTTCCTCATATGCCACCCTGCCTTGTGGTCATCCCTGGACTGGGCTTCACTTTATAGGCGTTTGGGTTCTGGGGATGGTGACAAGGACTCTTCTTGGTGAAGAGAGTGTGGGCAGACAAGGGGCAGGTATATCAATAGGGTATTTTCTTTCTCTGATGGGCATTTTGAAATTACTTCACCCTTATTAGGGAACCTTCATATATACACATGTAAAGCGCTCTCTCCTGGTGAAGTGTCCCTCACCGACAGGTCAGAAAGGAGAACAAGGATGTCCAATAAACGTACTGATATGAAGTGACAAAGTACTCCTTTACTACTGCATCTGGGAAGGGTTGGCCATGCTCTCCAGGAAGAACTTCTACCTTCCACTCGTCTCCTCCATCTTTAGTTTTATCCCAGTACTTGAAGTCTTCTACAAGAAAGCACACAGAGATGGGACTACAGGCCAAACATTACAAGTGGCTGCTATGCCAGGGTCACACAGGGCCATTCTGCCCTTTAATTCAGCATTAACAAGACCTGTGCCGGATTAACAAATATTCCTGATCATTAGATTCTGGAATTTCAATGTACTTCATAGAACTGTTCCGCATAGATACAAACTTTCAAGCTCCGTGGACTGTGACAGGAAGAATGCTGTGACCAAAATTATTCAATGCCTCATTTTTTTTAAAGGACCAGTACCCAGGAATGCTACATTCTTCCATAGTGAATGGGGGAAACTAAAGCAAAACTGATAACAGGGTTCGCCACACTGGAAAAATACTGATAATGACCTCAAAACAAACTAGAAATATGAGATCTTCAGTTTCTGTTTGTGATGTTTTGGTTTCGAATTGACTGTGTGCTAGGAACGTGTGAAAATGAAGGGAAATTAGCAATTTCCTGACAGAACATGGCCACCCATTATAAAAAAAATCCCTGGTAATTCAGCCCTCTAGAGCCCTTTTTTAAATATATATTTTAGATTGTCAGCCAGCTTTTCCAGACTCCTGAAGGGTAAATGTGATTAGTTATGCAGCTATACATAGGGGGCATTAGTATATAACTGGGCGCAT